>NC_140192.1:12794233-12950725 GCF_965226575.1 Pagrus pagrus | reverse complement strand
GAAAACTCCTCTCTGATAATATTCAACTCACCAGATTACAGTTTTGGTCAATCATGGGCACCTGGGCCTAGTGTTCCTGAGAATATAAAACCCATGATTCATTCATTCTCTGTCTTCTCTCCAGCAGATGTCCCACGGGGTGATGTAGCAGCCGCAGTTCTCCTAAGTTTTGTTATTCTCAGTTCATGCACTTTACAACATACATCTATTACATTTTACACACATGCACATCCTACACTACTGATAGTACTGATGTTCACATCCCATTTGATCATTATTTTCCTCTGTTGCATATTTGTTAAATAAATATATTTTGTTAGAACTTCCTTAATTCAGTGTGTCTCCCATTTTGTCATGGCCCAAAGAGCCAGGTTGTGACAGTGGTGCAATAGCAAAGATGGTTAAAGTGAAATACCACTGGTTTTATCCTTCAACATTTTTTAAGCTCTGTCATCTCATTCACTTCTGTCTCTCTTTCAATCTCCATCTCACCTGCTGTGTGTGCTAACCAATGATAATGAAACACCTTCGCCGTGGCAGAGCAAGCTAGAGACTCACAGCGTGAACTTTCGACTGCTGCCTGGTGAGTGTCTCTCTCACACACACACACACACACACACACACACACACACACACACACACACATGCAAGCACGAGCGTCAAAGTACATGCACAACCATTAGCATACACATACCGGGGCCACACCTGCATACTGTTACTGTAAATGCATTCTCATAGAAAAACACACCCAGCCAAATACACGCACATCCACATAGTGTACACAAATGGTAAGGAATAGTTTGATATTTCAGGTTATTCAAAAGTCTTTCTTGTTGAGAGTTAGATGAGAAGATCATTATCACTTCCTGTGGTGAGGATAGAGCTGGAATGAGGAAACGATTTCCCAAAGTGTCGAACTATTAGGGTTGTATTGATTCAAGATATTTTGTTTTCTGGAGAAATTTTCTTCGACAGTCGCTAAGTCTTTATCATACATAAGCCCTGAGAGGCAGGTGAGGGAAATAAACGTCTTCAAGAAACTGAAACAAGTCCAGTTGCCTACGATACAGCACCAAGATTTAACAAAATGTTACTATAATTTTCATGTATATTACTGTAAAGTGATTACTGTATAATACTGTGAATGTACTATTATAAGACAGTGATTTAGTGTGTAAATACAATACAACAGTTTTTACAGTAAAGATAAAAAATTAAGTTTTGCTAGAATACTATAGTGATGTTTGTTTTTTTTTATCTGTGAAAAAAATGTAATTTCTTATTTTGGCTACAAGAGGCTGAAGTGCACTCCTACAGTACCTCATGTTCAAAATCACAAATGTAAATGTTCAAAAGCATTTAGCATCGGTTTGAATCACTCCGTGCACTTTAACTAAAGGTACACATATTGTGTATTAGTCTGCTATGTATCATTTATCTCATGTACATGGCGTGTGCATTTCACTCATGACACATGTCCAACCAACATTTTATTTGTAGTTTTAAATTTACTGAAAACTTTTAAACCATTTCAAGTGACATGTAGAGCAGGTGTAAAAGTGATGGGTCAGATGGTATTGTCTACCAAGACATACCTCTGCTAATTATTTGAAAGTTAACTAGAGACACGGAGACACGGAAACATGTTGCTGAGTGGACAGACAGACAACCTGAGAGCCTCAAGAAAAAAAGATGAATGACACAAGGTGACTCAATTAAACTGTACTTTTTCATGCACTTCCCAACTTGGCTCGCCCCAAATTTACGTTATTAACATATCTATGATTATACTGCCACAAATTATTAAAATACTGTGCTTATCTGATGGGGTCATTTATAATAATTTCAGTATTTTCAAACAATATTGCCGGTGTCAACCTAAAGTCTCATGTCTGCAAACTGTCTGCCTCACAGGAAATTAGAAAAAAGGTTAAAAGTTAATAACACCAGTGCCCTTTCAACATTTTTAGAATTTGTTGGATTTTTCTAACTGTTGATGATTCAAAGCATGTTCCCTGAAAGAAAAAGTCAAAGTGCAACAACAGATATGCAGGTAAACGTGTCAAGGTTGAAAGAACAATGACGATGAAGATTATTAACAAATGCAGCCCTTTGTTATTCCTCAGCTGCTTGTCGCACTCCAAAGTAAACTGGTTTGACAGTAAACAGTGAGCATCAGGAAGAATTTCCTTTTTGCAAAAATAGGTATTGACCATTTGGGAACTCAACTCTTCATTTATAAGCAAATCACACTGAAATTCTCCGAATCTGAAACAGCTGAGATTAATTAGGAGAATCATCTCCAGATTAAGAGAGCTTGATTAGCTCAGTTAAATTAATCCCATCAATTACAGGTTTGACTGGCCGTGACACAGCTACTAAAGAGTTATCCATTCATCCATCTTTCTCCCTTTCTTCCTCAGTCTCTTTTCACTAGCTCTGGAGTAATTGGTCTCTCTAATAACTCTTCGAGGGTCGGGAACTAAAGACAGAAAAGGTTCACTTGCAGTAAATAGAATCCAGACACGCAGCGGGCCATGTTTCATAAATTACTGAGGTGTGTGTCTGCACACTGCTCTCTGCACTTTTTTATTTGTAGTTTGTGTAACAACCAGACCTAATCATCACGTGTTACAATCTTAGCATAGACTAACGTAATTTAACTTTTGTCTTCTGTTTTTCTAAATGCGATTGCAACAAAAAGACATGTATTGCTCTGGGATATATCCTGGTAACAGGAAACATTTGTGAACTCTGAAACATTTCCATCTCTGAATCACTGATGGTAGGAGAGAAATAATTAGAGCTACAGCTGGTATCTACAGCATGTTAAGAGGAAATGGCAATACTTTCACAAATATTCTTTCCATATACATACTGTATGACACATTGAAAATAAGTTATGAAGGAACCACAGTGCCAACAAGATCAGAAATAAGAAATGTACATACATGCTTTTTAACCTTTCACATCAGGAGATGGAGGGGTTGGTGGTGGTGTTAGAAGGCTGCCGACCACGGTTTGAGTCACACCACTGGATATTTTCAAGGACACCTGGGGACATTTGCAGCCATTTTTGCAGCGACCAAAACTGGCTATATTTCACGGGAAGCCGGACCATCTCCATCCGTGATCGTGGTCAACCATAACAGATATTTTAAGACAAATTACGATGTTTTCCTAACCCTAACAAAGTGCTTTTGTGCTTAAACCTAACCAGAGGTTAAGCACAGCATCATACTGAAAACATCAATGATATCTTAATGCACAACAAGACGCACTAAACTTTTAAAAGTTTACCCAAGGTCGATTGCGAGATTGCGAACTTGACATCAGATGTTTGGAAGTGAACCCTGTTCTCCTGTGTTGAAGTTAGTGCTTGCATAAAAAGGAAGCAAAACCTGTTACCGGATTATGCCTGACCAGTCTTTTATAAAGTTTCAGAACAGGGGCGGCCAACCATGCACCATTGAGAGCCATCATTCCTCAGATTTAAATTCATTGGGGGGGGCAGATAACAGAAACTGCTCATTTTAAGCCAAGAATGAATTTTAGTCAATAGTGGGAAATATACAAAGCAACTAACAGGACATTTTATTATATAATATGCCCAGGGGGAGATAAGGTTTTCCTTGGATGGCCAGTCTTCAAAGAAACTCATTCCACCATAGGGAGAGGAAGATCGCAGAAAGCAGGCCAGGAAATGGACAAAGTGTTCAAAATAGCCATTGCATTCTTCCGTCGGCTGGTTTTATGGCAAGTCCCCTTTCATAGGCAACTAAGCTATCAGGCAAGACCAGGGCTGAAACCTGGTCATGGATGAAGTATTTACACCTCAACCCCTCTCATATCCGGTCCGCTCTCCCACCACTGGTTGTTGGTTGTGCTAGATCTGGGTCTTGCTGTTACAACAGCCACTCGGAAATCTCAGACTGGACACACACACATCATTGTAGCTGTGGAAATATAAACTGGTCCCATGGTTCAAATCTTGAATTACCTGTGTGGACAAAAGTCTAATGACGGTCAGCTTGGGACAACAAAATTAAGTTATACATTCAAGATTTTGGACATGCACCCGGGAGAATAGATGGAAGTCCTTACATTATCTCCAAAACTCTCTCTCTCTCTCTGACTCTGTCTCTCTCTCTGTGTGTGTGTGTGTGTGTGTGTGGTTTTGTTAAAGAAAAAGACCCTGACATGCAGAAGCCCAGCTGGTAAGTGTGATGGATGGATGTTGTTTCACACACACAGCCGACACACACTTTGTTTGTCACCCACTCACACATGTACAACGATACACATGTGGACAGTTTTAGCTTACAGGCCGTCTTTGACACCAGCATATTCTTCAAGGCACGCATGCATGCACGCACGCAACCATCCACCCACCCACACACACACACACACACACACATTGTCAAGTACACTTCAGCATGTCATCTGTCTGCCATTTACTCAGGCTCTGTTCTGAGGAACGACACAAACCTGTGTGTGTGCATCTGCGTTCTTCTATATGCCAATTAAGGGTGTTGCTGTATAATGGTGTTGATGATAAGTGTGATATTTAAAAACTAAAATATTGACATTGTGTGACTAACAGGCCTACCCATAGTATAATAATGTGTGAATATTCCAGTGCAGATGTTCGGCCTTGTAGATCTTTTGTTTATTAGTTCATCTTTCTACCTTTTTACAACTCCTTAAGCTTAGTTGTCCCTTTAGGGCTTCCGTAAAAAGCAGACAAAAGGACAACTAAACTTAAGGAGTTGTAATTATGTCTGCTTTTTACGGAAGCCCTAAAGGGCCATGCATTCATACATTTTATTTCCTCCGTTGTTATCTTGAGAAAATTATTCCGTTATCTCGGGAAAACGGCAGTTGTTATTTCGAGATAATACCTCGAGATCTCGAGAAAACAAATGAAATTAACTCGTTATCACGGGAAAACGGAGGAAATAAAATGTACTGAATGTATCCACTGGATCTTGGCTGCTTTGCTTGTACCTGCCACATCTTTGTATAAAAATGTCAGCCAGCGGGGTCGACAGTGGTGGAGTGTGGTCTCCTAGCTAGAGGTGTGGCAGTGTTACATAGTGAAATAGATAAGCTATAGGAGTTAATGGCTAGGCAAACTGGACAAACTCAGCTTTTCGAATAGTTCAGCAGCTTTTCTGTAGGAGAGAATAACTCCCTTAGGGTTGGCTTTGGAGTTTTAACTTTAAAGATGATTTACCTGCACAAAAAAAGGGGAAAAGGCCAAAAGCATAATATGGCCTCTAAAAGTTTTGGTCTCTGTGAGCTTGTAGGCTCACTCTGTCCTTTAGGTTCTCAGAAGGACCTGACTTGGTGGGCCGCATCCTTCTGATGATCCAGTCTTGAATGAGATTTATTTACTTATGCACTTCTTGTAGCTTTTCCTCCAGAAATAGTGTTTCCAGGTCTGCAGGATACAGATAACAGGTTCCCATGAGGGTTACAGCTCTCTGTTGGAAATTATCCGTTCACACGCACATACATACATATGAACAAATATGCAGTATGGACAGATACAACAAACTTACTGCATACTGATGTACTCGCATAACAGCCTCACTTGCAAGAACTGACACACAACATAGGTGGCGTACACGCACGTGTGCTGTGCACAAAGCCGCACATGTGTACATACAAGTCACACCTTTCATGCACCCACGCAGAAGCGTTCCATACACAACAGGTAGCATGTGCTCGCGCGCGCACACACACACATCAAAGTGAAAATAGTTTTTCTTGATATTACTCCGGGTGTCAGCGCTGGCAGCCTGAAAGCCAGAGATAGAGACACGGAGGGAGAAGGAAGGGAAAGAAAAGGAGAAAAACAGAGAGAAAGGCATTAACTGGTGACATCCATGCGAGAAGGTATCTGATGACTAGAACTATATTTTATTTTCACTTTGCCCTCTGAAAGAAGAAGCCTTTGTGTTTGTTGTTTGTTTTTTTCTGTTTGGTAGCACAATGCTACCTCATGCATGTATGTGTGTGTATTTGTGGGGTTGGTGGTGTGTTATGGAGAATTGTCTGCAGTTTGTGTTAAGAAGTTTGACACTAAATATATAGATACATTATATATTTTTATGTTGGATACATTCTTATTTCAAACCTTTACTGCATACAGCCTTGTGTGAAAAAGTAATGGTCAAACTGCAGAGGATTCATTTGCTTGGCAACTGTATGCAACTTTGATTAGCACTTAGCAGTCAGCTTGCTAACACCATACGAAGATGGTTACGGAGTTGTTGCATTAGAGGGCCTGCTGGGCAGTGAAGCTGAGGCTAATATGGATGGGGTGCCCAAAATGTCTCCTTTCAACAAAAAATGTATTCATTGGTTTGGAAGAGGTAAACTAATTTGACACATTATCTTTGTTTCTTTTTGCACGCCCTCTTATCTTTTACATTTTCAGATTCAAAGGGGAAAGCACCTCGTCTTAAAGATCGTCATTTTTGTGCTACGTCAACATGTGCATGTGTTTGTGTGTGTTTATGTGTGTGTGCCTGGATGGAAAGGTGCCATAGGGTGTTAACAGCACCATCTGCCTTTGTCCCAACACACAAACTCACACACACACTGGCCCATCTGTGTGGAGAAGCAGAACTTGAATGTCTGTGTGTGTGTGTGTGTGTGTGTGTGTGTGTGTGAGGCTTTGCATCACTGTTGCATGTTTATTAAAAATGTGTTTGTGCTCTGTGTGTGAGTGTAGTCTTACTTGTGCATGCTGATGTCGCATGGGAGCTGTCTTCCAAGCATTCTAACTGCAAATATCTTGATATTATTCTCATTTCCAATTTTCTCTCCCTCACCGTCTCAGTTTCTCCGCTCTGTCTCTCTTTCTCCTTCCCTCCTGCTCCCTCTATCTTGCCTCTCTTTTTCATATGCTAACAGTCTGATTAGGGATTTGTTGGCCTCCAGGCGGTTTGAACCAATCAAGAGCTAGTTTAACTGAGAGCGCTCACACCTGTCCTGACAGGAATGATAACGACCATGGCCAATCACCGCCACTTTGTCACGTTGCCACGGTGATGAGCCTGTTTTGGAATACCAATGGTGGCTTACGAGGTGAGACATAACTTTCAGGTGGTTGTGTGACCTGAAAGTCAGCTTGAAAAGAGGAATGTTTCCTTTCATTTCACATTTTGGCTAAAATATGTATCGATGCACTATGTGTGTAATCTTTGAGCTGGCTGGTTGGCTAGTCTTATTCTTTTCAGGGTCTAAAGGTATTATACACCTGAATATGAATGCTTTCTAAGACCCTTTCAAGGTGAAATTTTCACTTTTTTTTCTGATTATAGCATTGCAGCATCCGTCCGCCTCATTAATCCAACTTGTTCCTCGCTGTGGATGAAGGGCGTTGGCCGCTGTGGCATCCTACTAGCGGGCTGACGGTGGCTGTTCTCGGCGTCGTGGCGGAGAGAAAAAACAAATCCAGACGTTTTGGGTGCTCACTTTCAGTGCACAGTTAAAACCAGTGTTTCCAGCAACGCATTACAGTTGCAGGTGTGCAGCTGTAGTTAAACTCTCCAGATATCATGGTTGTCGTGCTGGAACTGCCATGCGTTCAGGTGCACTTCCAGCCAATGGGAGAAATCTGGACAAATCCTTTGTCTTCAGGCTTTTTCAGTGTGTGGAGGTTTTTAGTTTTACATGCAGGCCTCTCTTGTTAGTGCCATGTGGTGAGGTCCCAGCAATAGTCTGCCCAAACTCCTCCCACATCCGGGATTTTGCTTTAATTGCTGCCAAAGCTGCAGCCCTTCTGGCCTCCTGGTACATGTCGGCTGCTTTGGGAGACAACCAGGCCAACCAAGCCCAGAAGGCCTCCTTCTGCAGCTTACCAGCTTCAATCTGCACTGGTGACAATGTTACTGCCACGACAGGCACCCATCTCTTAGCAGCTCCCACTAGAATGGAGGCTATGAACATGGCACATCAGAATTTACGTCCCCAACCTCCCCACGGATGTGCAAGAGGTTAGAGTAGGAGACCTGATGGACAGGGGCCTCTGCCAGAAAATCCCAGCTCATCCCACACTACTTGTTTGGCCATCTGATCCAATACAATACTAGGAGTTGTTCAGTTGACTGCTCTGCTCCTCTCTTAACCCGAGTGTCCAAGACATACAGCCACATATCTGATGATACTGTACAGCCATTAAGTCTATTACTGACCTTTGGCCAAAGGTGATACCAAGTACACTTATAAACCATCTTATGCTCAGTGAACTAGAAAGGGCCTTTTCCAGAAAGTTGTGCTTCTTAATGACTTTTAAGTAATATAAAGCATTCAGCAGCATTCATTTACCCCTTTATTAGGGACATCGTTTCAGAGATCGGTACCTCCTTCTACTTGTTATTTATCATTGACACACCCCACTTCAGCACTCTTGGAGAATTATCATGTACAATATGATTATGAGCAAAAGATCAGCAAGAGAGAGAGAGACAGAGAGCGAGAAAGAGGAACAAAGAGATGAACTTCTGGAAAGTTAATCAAAAGATCTGTCGAGACACATGAAGACAGACGGATGCAATTTTTAATGAAGGAGACAGAAAGGGACATGAGATATCAATACTATCTCTAACAGTTGTAGCTTTTCTCTAGATTCTGGGAATTGTTTGATATTGTGTAATGCATGTTTTCAAACCAAATAACTTGATATATATAAATATATTTTATGGCGTACGGTTATATGAGATATTCCAATAAAGTTACAAGGAGAATAAACTAAAAATGAAAGAGCAAGAGGAAAAGCAAGAAGAGAGGTAAAGGTAGAAGGGCTGTCTGCTAACCCACACACCTTAGCCTTTCATCAGTGCTGTATGCGTAGGCGATGGTGGCGTGTGTTGGTTTCTATTCGTCTGATACCTCTGACTCATTCTTATTAATACAGTCACACCTTTATTTATTCATTATCATGCTCATATTTTATTCATCCCTTGTTTCATTTTATTTTTATTTACTGCAGCGCTTTCAGCTGAAAGCATCATCAACTGAGTGGCGGAGTTTGATCAAACAGTGACAGGAACGAGTCTCTGTGTGTGCGTGTATGTGTGTGTGTGTGTGTGTGTTTGTGTGTCTGTGTGCATGTGTGAGTGAAAGAGAGATTGAAAAAGAGGGCACAAAGTCGAGAGAGGTAAATGTAAGGAGTTAGATTGGTATGGGCATACGGGGACATGTTTTTTTTAAAACACTTTATTAAATGTGACTTTAGTTTAAAAAGTGACATCTCACCTGTAAGGTAGAGACCAATCAAACTACACACATTTGAATACATAATATAATTCAGTACTGTAAAATAGCACATGCACACATGTATGTAGCACAAGACCCAATTGCCACCCTTCCATCATCTGTTTCAAGGCGTCAATTCAATTCCCCAAAGACGCACAAAGGAAGTGCGTTTGATTGAAGATAAACAAACTAAGGGACGAACACTACCTGAGACTGTGAAACCATTCCCTACAAAATGAGCAAAAACTGGGGCAGGGAACAATAAAAGTGTGCCATGGTCTCAGATTCTTAGCGAACACTGGCCAGATGTCTGCACTAACTTGTTGGTCCCTGGAAATCAGCTTGTTCAACCTTCTGAGGAAATGTTTGGACTAAATAACTTCACCTACCTACAGTACGTGCATATGTTGCTTGTCACCTTGCTTCTCACCATCTTAAAGCAGCAGCTGTAAAGTTACTTTTGCCAAGCTGCTTTCCACTAAGTCGATCAAAAGTGAGTCTTTTTTGGAGTTAAGAACATACAGTAAGGTTTTGTTCATGTCGAGCAGAATAAGGGAGTAACAGCTTCACTCCAAAAAGCCCTATATTTACAATTCCCACTGTCAATTTCTCAGTGTTGCTGCCGGGCATCACTGCTCAGGTTAAGTGGCTTAATCAAGGGATCTGCTACATGATGAAGGAAGGGAGACTGATTTGTCATTCACTCCCCCAACCTGTTTTACCAAAATGATAAACTGACCTCCGAGTCACTTTATCACAGTACCCCCAGGTGCTGAAAGTAGTTATAGATAAACCATAAATCATGATTTTTTAAAGGAAATCCAATCACAGGAGAGCCAAAACCAATTTGCCCTTGGGGGAAACACTATACGTCTCACACTGACACATATTAAGACAAAGTTTAGATTTTAACTGATCATCGCATTGATTGCATTAAAATAGCATCACTGAAGTGAGCATAGAACTGACATAACAAAGCCAACTGGAAACTGATTCAGACTCCAAATATTACACAAAAAGTGAGATTAAAATAAGGATTATGGATTTAACATGAGATTAATTGCAACAGAAATGGTGCCAATTTGCCCGAAAGCACTTTGAGAACTGAAGCTCAACAAATCAACAAATACATTTTTCCACCGAGCTAATTATGTCACTGAGTTTGCTCTAATTTTGCCAACTGTACCGTATATTTCATAAGTTTGGTCTGGCTCAGGCCATTATCACAACTTTGCTCTGCTCCACTCAGATTTAGACTTCATCAAAGCTTCACTTCCTGCCCTGCTGGATTAAACTGCTGCTGCACAGCTGCATCATGAGGTCTACAAGTATATTTCTCATATCAACAGAAACTCCTCTAATCTTTTATTTCAGGCCTGAGTTTGCAGATTAAAATGTGTGCCTGCATGTACTGAGAAAATCCTGCAGGTTAGCCTGGGCCCTATCAGACCCCAGCTCTTTCTGCTCGGTTATATTGCTTGATCCTTTCCGTGTATTTAACCTGATCTTACAATGACTTAAACTACCTTTCAACTGTATTAATCAAAGTAATTGCACTATCCTGTGATTGAATAAAGTGATTTGGTGAAAAGGGACTTCTTACTTTAATTTACATGCACTAGTACAGTATGTTATTTTCTTGTTTATTAACCTTTATTTTACCAGGAATATTCATATTGAGACTCAGAATCTCTTTTACAAGTTTTTACAAGTCCTGGCCAAACAAGCAGCATAAGTTCCACATAAAGAACCAACAAGAACTTAAAAAAAACAACATAAGGATTTTCATATAAAAGAGACTGACTTAAAAACATTTAAGCATTTATTTACATGCTGCCTCTTTCACCCACCTCAAAATAATGTCTGCTACCAAGTAAAGAACATAAAACACTAAAGAAGTGTCTTATAAGGTCAGATGATTGAATTTTGTTTAAAAGATACACTGTCACGGACCCTTTTCATGGCAGACATTTTGACCTGTCAAAACAGGAAAAGTTCTGGTGTGACCGGTGACATTAATTATAGCTCCATTCCATTAATCTGTCCCTGTAAGTCATGTCAGTGAGTGAGCATGCACAGTACCACAGACCAAGAGCGAGCTCACCTAAATGGACTGCCGTCCACCTGCGCATTTTCTGCTTTGATTGGTCACAATGTCTGCTGTGTCTATTGCTGGTTTGGGCCTTTCCCCTTTCAGAAAAGTGAATGTAGCTCTGTTTACATGCTGAGTAGTCTGGATCCGAACAGATAAATTGTGTTCATTGCACCTGAGGAGAAATGTTGAAACAAAGCGAAAGCACCAGTCAACTCTAGCGAGGGAGAATTAAGCAGAGTAGCACTCTCATATCGTGATTTATTGTCCAAATAAAATGTAGCAGAAAACGTGAAAACGGTATTATTACCACTGAAACCTGGATGTCATAATTGATGTAGCTTGTCAAACCGATATGAGGTTGAGGGAAACAGAGAGACAGCAGGAAAAGCACAGGTGTAACTAATAACATTAATGAAGTGTCTCAGTACAGTAAGCCCTGTGACTGATCCAGCGTGTGCGTTCAGTATCTGGGCTCTTGAACTTGTACACCTGAAGATAATACGGTCAGTTTATTAATTGCACCTGAGCTTTTTTCCAACTTCGACACGTCTAAACATCTTTGGTATTGTTCCGACAGCATGTGTATAAAGTTTGAGACAGGCCATTACCATTGAAAATAAATTAAACACTATAATAGAAGCCTGTGGTGAAAAACACACCAGGCTCGTTTAGTCACATAAAACCTTAATTCCACTACGTCAGATAACACGTTAATGTCAGTGAGCCACTGCAAGCATCGCCCGGAGCAACTGCTGTTATAATTTGATATAGATTTTTTTTAAATGTACATTATAACCTTTATAATTATACATGAAAAGCCAACAACTGTTAGATGATAAGTGCTTACTGTGTTTAACTCCTGTTTGTGAGTGAGAATTAAAAGTGTTTACACACAGCCATTAATCTGATAGATTTAACTTCATCATAAATTACACATTTCCCTGTTTTTGAGTCTTTTTGTATGCACCGATCACTCAATGAAATGAGTAATGGCTTCGCCGATAAAACATGAGCATTGATTGGGAAACACATAGCCGGACACACACATACACACAAACAGAGGGATTGGTTGGATCAATTTCGTGTGAGCTAATTGGCTGTCACGACCTCTTCATCGAGTTGAGACCATGAAGGCCTTGATCTGGAAAAAAAGGCCTGAGGGATACACTCAGATATACAAGCAGGCTGACACTGTGACACACACACATGCACACAGGTGTGTTCTCACACGCACAGTGAGAGCAGATAAGCATCCCGGTGAGATCAAATATAAACTCACAGGAATCTACAATGTTTAGTGTCAGAGCGGTTTGTAATGTGTGTGTCTGTACTCCTCCACATATGTGTATCATCTGCTCTCATTTATGTAGCTTAAGGGAGTACTTTTGCTGTGTAACACCTGTCATCTTGTCTCAGAAAATTAAAGAACTACATGACGTTACTACTTTGCACAACTGCAGTGCTTCTTATATAAATTCTTCACAGGAACCAAAATAAAAAAGAGAAAACTACTACAATTTGTAGTAAATAAACAACTGAGCATGTCATAAAACCAAAAATCTTTTCTCCTCCATTTGTGAAAGGCTGTAAAACTGTAAAGTTTTGAAGAAAACAAAGAAAAATAAAGTGAACCACTACCACCGTTTTCTAAATAGAACTATAAGCTTATAATGTCTTCTTCAGACCAGCTGTCATTATAAGCAAGACTTGCTGTGGCTATTTAAAGTGCTGTGCCCACATATGTACCTGTAAACTATCACTGCGCCAATATCTCAGTTACAGTTATATCATTATTAAATGTCAAAAGGACGATCAGTGATGAATCTACAAAGCTCATATTGAAACACAATTGTGTTACACGACTCAGGCTCAAATGAAAAGATCATTAACAGGGGAGTTATGATTACAATGTAAATAAAAACAATTTAATCAATCCCTCATTAAAATTAACTTCATAAATGTGACTCTGAGTGACATTTTTCTGAATGCTGTGTAGACTGCAAGAGTAAAAACACAATCCAACCTTATCAAGCAGTATTTCACTTTTACTCGGTTACATCTGTCACCTTACATTTCATGTCAACCTCATCGTTTTCAATTATAAATACCACTTTATATGTTGGAAAAGGGTTGCGTACGTACATCTGGCCCCAGATTTTTTTTCCTCACTGCCTCTCGGGGCTTCCGTACAAACGCTTCTTCTGTCCCTGAGGAGAAAGTTCCTCACTTGTTGTATTGAACAGTCTGTTTTGTAATTGTAGAACGGATCAGTTATGTGGCTTCAAGCACCGCGGAGGCACAGCACGCGAATCAAAATATGCGTGCGTCACTTCACAAACAGCCACCGCTCTGACTGCGAGAGCTCGCGGACCACTACCAATGGGATGCATCCTGGGTGTACTACAAGAGCTGTGACATCTTAATAATTAGAATTGTTCGGCATTAGACCTCTGGTAAACTCCTGCAGTGCCCGGCTCTCCGGCGGGGCCCTTAGCGCCTACTATAAAACACAATGGATCAGGATGTCAGCCCGCTTAAAGTACATGAGAGATCAAAACCCGACCACTTTTATTCCAAGCGCTCGCCTCCTCAGCTCACCCCTCCGCCTCCCCTCCTCCTCCATTTGTTTCATCTCCTGCTGCGCTCTGAGCAGGTGTTGAAACACCGAACATGAAGAAAAAAAAACAGAAAAGATGAAGAAATTTTAAAAAAGAAAAAAAAAAAACCTTCCTTACATTCTGTCCACCGTCCCTGCCACTTTACAACCCTCTCAGCGGTTTCTCATCCAAATCCAATTTAGCTCATGTTTCCATCCCCACCCCCTCCCCTCTTTTACCTCTTCCCCTCACGCCTCATCTTCCTCTCTTTCTCCTTGTTCCTCATCCTTTTCTTCTCCTATTACTTTCTCCCTCCTTCCCTCGCCCCTTTTCTCTCTCTCGTTCCCCCTCTCGCTTCCATCTCACTCCTCACCTCACCCCCTCGTTACCGTCCCTCCCTCTATCTCTTGGTGGCAACATGAAAGGCTACCTGTGCGCTGATAGCCAGGGGAGAAGCAGGGCAGAGAGTTAATTAACTTGCTATCTGGGACTGACTGTTAATAGGAATTGGAACTGTTTAATAAGAATATAGTGCTGCGCACCGTGTTAGCAGAAATATAGCTTTAGACAGCGCAGGCTAGGATGAATGTGCAGTGGTGTGTGTGTTTAACTGGAGTATTGTTAAGTATGTACAATACATGTCGGCGCTTGTATGTGGCTTGAGCACATACACAAATATGGAAGTGTGTGATTATGCGCACACAAACCCACACTCCCACATACTCAGTACACAGACAGGAAGGTGGCAGGTGTAATTTCACGCATTAGAAGGACTCAAGAAAAAAATCTCGGCTCTACCCAAACCCCCACGCCCCTCTACACACACACACACACACACACACACACGCACGCTTCGTCTCCCATCCCCCTGGCTGTCTCCTCTCTCGCCACCCGAACCCTTTGAAGATAACTTTTTCTTATTACCCTAACAATGGCGGCACGGAATGCAACTTTAATTCACGCTCCGAAAAAACGAGACGGGGAGGAACAGGACACCGCGCCGCTCGCTCTCTCCTCTCGCTTGTTCCCTGCTGCGGGCTGGAAAAGCGAGCGGGGAGGAGGAAGGAGGGGGGAGGAGGAGGAGAAGAAGTGAGAGAGAAAGAGAGGTAGCCAAAGCGGGAGAAAAGTTCAAATAGAAATCGCAAGGTAAAGCTGTTTTTTTTTTTTTTCTCGGTAGCTTGAAAATGGTCCTGAGAACCATTTCTGTTTTTTTTTCTTTTTTTTTAATTCTTCTCCAACCAACTCTGAGATTGGCAAAGCGCTGACGCGTGTTCTTCCTAGCACACACGAGCACTCAAAAGTACTTTTAACACACACTTAACAAAAACGCACCTCTGTGCTGACGCGATTCATGTGGTGAAGTGCCACCAACAACTCCAACGCCTCCTCTTTGCCTCTCCTCGAGGACCCGGCTCTCAATTTTTCTGCCTCTCTTCCTCTACAGCTTTTCTTTCGACATCCCTCTTTCTGTCTCCCACCTCTCTCGCCCTCTCTTTCTGTTTTTCTTGGTCGCTCTTTGCGGTAGGTAGGCAGGCAGGCAGGGCTGACAGGTCCTCTTACAGACAAGGAGGAAATGGTTGCCCTTTGAAGTGGAATTGGAGGCCTGTGGAACTGTCTAGTGCATGATTAGCGTGGAGCTCAGAGGGGAGAGAGAGAGACGAAGCAGGTTAAACGCAGGGTAAAGGCAAGGAGAGAAGACATACGACTGGTAGAGAGAAATAATAAGGATAAAATAGGACGGAAGGAGGGAACGGAGGTACAGTTAAGTCCCTATCAGACATGCACTTCATTACGTGAATGTGCTGGCGATTTCTTCCTCCCGAGAAAAACGACGACCGCTGTTTAAATTCAAGTGAGAAAGCCCGAGTCGATTATGACTTTATGTTGTAGAGCTCAGAGGCCCTCAGTGGATGGTTCAACAGTCGTTGCACTTTTATAAAAGAGACAACCAACCGCTTTCCATGTTGACTTCCAACGCTGACCATGCCAATATTATCAAGAAGTCACTTTAACACAAACTACAGTCTTTCACCTACCAAGCCATTGTGCCCAAACCTAACCAAACTGTAACCATAGCGTGGTCAGGTCAGCAAATGTTCTAATTTTTTGCAACTCTGATTTAAAATGGTTTTGGCAGGCACTAACAGGATGTCGCCCTGCTGTAATTTGTCAAATCCAACACGGTCTCACTCCCAACTTGTCAAATTCGGCAGCCTGGTCACTGCACTTAGCCTTCAAAATATCAAGTTAGCACTACAACATTATGTGCAACGTCCTGTTAGACTTTAAATATAGGCTCTGCGGTCAACTTTACAACAACACGTAACATACAATGTCCAGTTAGACTTTTAAAATAAAGCGTGCTGACAAACAGTTCACGTACTATGAGTTTTGGACTGTCATTAACATTGTCGCAGTTTGGTTAGCTGAAGGCACCAAAACTACTTGGTTAGGGTAACTGTGGGTTAAAAGTTTAATTACATTTAGTCTTGTAACTTAAGTTAAATAAGTGACATAGCTCATGTCACGTAATGTATGTGACATCATTTAAATCATTCACGTATGTTAAATTACTTAAGTGCCATAAATTAAAAAAACAAGTCCCTCTTGCCTCATGGTCACAAACGAATTGTGCATAAATGTTTTTAAGGAGACGGCATTGGTTGTTTTGGAGACCTTGTTGGCAATTTTACATGTTTTTCTTTTTGTAACTAACATACTAGTAATAATTCCAACACTGCTGTAACAAATCCTGTCAAGCCCCTATGATAGCTCCAGTGCTGTATAGACTTCTTTTACTCACCTAAGCCATTTTTCAGCTAGATCTATTTGATCTCTTTCTCTAATCTCACATCTGCTCGAGCTCCACCGCTATATATTTTTTGCAGGCGAATTCAGGATTAACAAAAAATAAAGCTGAAAATAAAGAAAAGGAAATACAAATTAACCTTTAACACGGCCAAAGAAGGTAGAGGGCTTGAGAAAAAGAGAACAGAAAGATCAGATATGAGATTTATCAGATGAAAAAATTATCGAACGGCGGCTCGAACACTTTTCCTCTATCTACAAAAATGAAACAAGGTTTATATTTCATGTAAGGCCTTTCTCTGTGGTGGGGTGCGGATCTCTGGATCAATATGTGAGGGTCAAGAATTCTTCAACCACGGCGCTTCCACACATTTGATAACGGATGGTGAAAGTGTGTTTTTTTTCTTTCAGAGTGGGCTAACCTTGCTGAACTACTGCAGCGCTTTGTCTCATTGCCCTGCTTTGCTTTCACAGCTCTCCGGTGGTACAATATAGTTTGGTAACTAAAGTGAGAAGAAAGATTTTATTTGACGATTTTGACATAATTTTACATAAATTGAGAAGGAACTGTCCGTTATAATGCAGACGGAGTATAAGAGAGAACATTCAGTCATTTCAGCGTATGATGAGATGAGGCCATCGAAAGTACCTTTGATTTTTTCCACACTGTTGCTGGGCCACACATATTGAAAACACTTTATCGGTTTCTTTCTCAATTTAAAGAGCATCTACGTTTACATGCACTTACTTTCCACAGTTATTTAGCATATGACAAAATCCCAGATGATACAGCAGCCTAAAATTACAAATGACAAAAGGACACAGACACAGGCATTTAGATAGACAAGAGTCTGCATCCATTTTGAAACTGTAACAGTTATATATTCCCTAACATGTTACTCTTAAACAGTCAATTTGGTATATCCGTTCGCTTCTGTTTTTCTAGGTGATACTCTCTGAATGAAAATAATACAGCGATTGTGTTCTCAGTCTGGGAGGGAGATCCTGTTGCCCTGAGGATGTGTATCTGGTGAACATTTGTACACAGTTAGTTTGTCCTTTTATGCCTGTTTTGTGTGAAAGCATAATGCTGTTTCTTCTATTTGCCAAATTGAAATTGTTGTTTATTTTACCTGGGGTGGAACTCAAGGCAAACAGAAAGAATTACACCAGGATGGAAAAAACATGTTTTGATAACTCTGCAGGCCCGTGTTTATTTTGTGCAGCAATGTCTCTATTATACACAGTATAGGTTGATGCCATTGCCCTCTCTCGCCACTTAACCCATCCCAACCCTTGAAGAAATGTAATATGACATTTGATATTTACCACACTGAATACTGTCCAGGGAGGAAGGGTGATGTGGTGAGTGATATACGAGGAAAGAAAAAGGAAATAGGCATGAAGAGGGGGAAAAGAGAGCCCGATTGATTGACATTCTGTCTGCTCTGTGTTTCAGCATGTGAGGAGTGGAATCAATGGTTGTGCTTGGCTAGTCATGGTAAAAATCTAATCCCCTCTCCCGCTCTCTCTTTCACTCCCTCCATCTGTCTGTGTTTAAAACAGATCTTCACAATCACGCGTTCCTTCTCACGCATATATTTGATGAAAATAAATGAAAAAGACACAGACAAAATATCACAAAATCAATAAACGGGTGAATTGTCAAGTAGAGCAACCTTAAAAATGTATGTATACCATGTGCTGAGATACATGTTGTTACGGGTGGATCCATCTGAGTGATTTCTGACCTGCTGCCTCAGGACGGGGAGAGGTAGCCTCCCATGAGTTCCTGTTGCGAGGGGGATGTGTTGATCTGTGTGTATGTGAACATCAGCATGACAAAACAAAAAAAATACTAGGGGGGGAAAGAAACATTTTAGGGTTTAGCTCAACACTTTTAAATGCATGAAAATGCGTACTTACCAATAACAATAAAATGTTATGATCAAGCATGCATTATTATAAATATATCAATACATACTTCGGCTTACCTAGCACACACAATTATAACTAACGAATAACTGCTTGGACTATTTCTATTACCGTACTATCACGGTCCATTGCCTAATCAACTGCAGTTGATTGTCGAGGTGTGTATAGGTAATTATAGATAGTCATAATGTATTATAAGCCCTGTCAGTCAACCTCGACTTTATAACTAGTCAAGGGCATCCATAAGAAGTAATTCATTATCAGTCCCAGCTATAATGTTGCATGACTGTTGATATAGTACATCAGAAAATATTATATGTGCAGACATAATCTGCTATGAATACACCAATAATGCTCTCTAGATGTGGTCATCATAGAAAGTGTTACGGCAGTGGAATACAACAACAGTGATCAGTGATTGACTGGTCACACTGTGCGGCCTCTCATGTTTCAGCCACAATGCTGGTCTGAACTCACCAAGTTGTGGAGCTGACGAGTCAAACTGCTGAGTCACGGTGAATATCTTCAGGGTTTTTTGTGAGACACCTTTTTCAAAAAAAAGTCACTGGAACAGTTTAAAGAGTAAATGTAATGGCTAATTCACAAAGCTGACAACAGCAAAAGGGCATAATTAAATTATTTCTCTGAAGTGGGCCTAATGCACTCTTTATGCCTGTTACTAACCACACCCACATCTATACAGCAAATGTCTGTGCATTAGTATTGATATACTCTGGAGAAAAAAAAGTGATAAAGACAGAGTTGTGAAGTAAAAGGAGAAGGGGCAGAGGGTAAGTGAGGCCACAGAGGGAGTGTCTGTACAGTTACAGTGAGTGTGTATAACAGTAAGATGGACAAACTGACAGAGAACGGGAAGAGAGAGAATGAAGTGTCCCCTCAACAGCCATCTAACCCCTGGCCTTTGTAACGAGCTGCTGAGTGTCTAAACGTCATCCGGCTAACGAGTTATGGCCCCGTTGACACTAAATGGCAGTCAATGGACAGATAGATGGCCCACTGGGAATGGATGAAGTCAATGGGCAGTCAGAGAGTGAGGTCCATATTGCATTAATGGGAGCAATACAATATACTAAATGGTATTTAGCAGACACTTCTATCCAAAATGACTTGAAGTGCCTCATTGAGTGCTTTTATTTTTAGAAAGGGTGGCCCTGTTGAAAATCAGGGTCCTTTATGCCTACAACTTCTGAGACTTGGAGTACTTACCGAGATTCAGTGGTCGGATACAATGACTTAGTCACAGTTTGTGGGCAAGTAGCTCAGAGAGTTCTGACAAACATAAATCAAACTGATACGTCCAAATGAAACCCGTCAGCTCTATGGTAATAATACTGTTTGATGTTAACACACGTACAGTGAACGGATCTTCACATAAAACTACATATTACCTGTTTTCTTGCTTCATTGACCTTGAGATAGCCAGTGTGGGGTGCTGTGCCAGCGAAGACAGGTTCAGTAAATGGTTCACTGTTTAATCACTGGATTTCTATTCCTGCACTTCTTCTGAAAGAGCAGGATTTCCTGCCGCATTTAAAAGTCGATGCTTCCCGCCTCACCTGCAATTAACCAATGTTAAAATTTTAAAACGGGGATAAAGGTGCACATTTTCAGACTCCCTGCCTCTTTTAAGGCATTCAGAAATAGTTGTGTCAAGGATGGAAAAAAGAGAGCAAGAGAGAGAAGATCAAACCCAGATTTTCGTCTCATTGCCGTTCTGCTGGCCAATCACTGCATGAAGGAGGTGTGATGCCGTATTCGGTGTGCACTGTTGTTTCACCTTCCCTCGAACTGAATTTCCCACAGGACAATAAATGGTTTTGTAGAAAATTTTGTAGAAAATTCGGCCCATGACCATGGGATCAGGCTCCCCTCTTTTATTTTCCATTGCCCAAACTGAATATGAGTCCAGTGGGAGAAGGAGTTAAGGCCCGTGGGGATTGAAAAGCGAAGGGAGGGCATAAATCAATTGTAAAAATGGTATCAGCGGTCCTCTTGCTGTGTCATAAAATTGCGGTCACATTGTTGGTCAATAGAGTGATGGTGCAAAGAAGAAAAGAGGAGAGAGGTTACATGTTTTCTGTCCATCTAATCAATAGAGCAGGCTGAAGTACACTGATGATTCCAACTCTGCAGCTGTAAGGGTCACTAGAAATCTTGCTTCGTTCAAGATTTGATGTTGGCCATTTCAATCAGGAGAGCCACGAGAATTAAGTAAAGATGATGTTTATTACAGCAAATGATACTTGATGGTTATGTCTTGTAAGAAAGGCTTGGATTCACGCACTCAATGGGGAGATATTTTGTTCGAGGGGCATCAAATAATTGAGCTTCACTCTGAGTTGTGATACAGTCATGATAAAACATGAAAAAGTGCCCTCTAGGGTGCCCTTTCAGTGACCTTTTTGCGTGCTGGTGCTCCACCACATACAGCTGGTGCAGTTTCAATTTTTTTCACTCCTACCCATCAAACATCCCGAGTCTGCCAATGCCGCCATTCCAGGTGTGGTTTGAACATTTGTAAGTAAAAGCCCTCTAGACATTTTTAACATGACTTTGTAACATATTTAAGTCATGTTACTGGCAAAAAAACAGGACATCAGGACAATTTCCAGCCGTGTTTGTGGCGACAGAATCAGGTAACCCAAAACAAGATCTTCATCCAACCCTAACCAGTGATATATATGTGAGGTGCAAGGGCAAAAATAGAAGAAAGTTATGATACATTCATATTGAACTAGAAGGGTACCTTGGCAGGCACAAGGTACCCCCCTGTGCCTAAACCAAACCAGACCATAAGCATAGCATTGTCACAACGTAAAAATGAATTTGACAGGAGGAAATCTAACCTACTAAGTCTGTGAGTTAAGCTTGTTGTATGAATAGAGTTATTTACCCACGTGAAGGCAGTGCATCAAGCTGTAAACGTGTTGGTATGAACATGTTTGTTCAACACAGTCATCAGGTATGGAGCCTAAGTGCCAAGAGGGGATAAAAGGCTTTAAAAGCTGTCAAGGTAAGGTGCACAATACATCAGAAGTAATTGTAAGAGAATAACAGAGAGCAGTGCTGGTAGGTGAAATGAAAGCTGTTTACTCTGAATTGCCATGATCTTTGATGAGGCATTTATTAGGAGTGTTTCCTCAAATTTTCCCAAGTTAGACTTATCGACCACAAAGTGTTTAAGACAGCAAAACCTTGCCTTGACTTTGTGTTGGTGTCGGTTCAGTGACATTACTCCGCATAAGTTGGTAGTACAGTGGTGTAAAAGAAAAAGAAAGGTTTGTGAGAGGGCCTGTCACTTTAATACCACAGCATGTGACAAAACCTACAGACCTGGATTAAATTTCTTTGGGGCAGTTTTACGATTTTCATAGGAAGGTGGGAAAAGTCTTAAGCATCAAGTCTAGTTCAATGACATGATAACAATTTCACCTCTGTTCTTTCACCTTTACACATTTTTATCAGTGCTCCACACTTCATGATCACACTTTGACTGCTCCTTTCCTCAACTCTGCTTCTGTTTTGCTCTCCATTCTCCTTCTCCTTCACCCAAGCTTTTACACAAATTTATCAAATCACCAAAAGAATTGCAGAGAAGCAAAAAAGGTAGACAACAAAGCATTTTCTGTTGTATTTTATTCTAAGGTCTGTAGCTTCTCTTGTCCCCAAAATCAAAGTCTTAGAAGATAAAGCAACATGTTCTCACTCCTGACTCGTCAATTACAGCTGCTTGGTCACTGCCCCTAAACTTTAAACTGCTTTAAACAAAGCTCTTCTTATGCCTCTAGCACCAGTTATGATGTTTAAAAAAAAAGTTTGAAACAGTCCGGATTCGGTGCAAAAACTGCTTGGTTAGGTTTAGGGACCACTGAAAAGTACTTCTTTAGGCATAGGAAAAGATCATGCTGTTTGTTATAATAACTACGATAATTTTGTAAGTTCCATCACATCACTTAGTTAACTTATGTTATTAACATCAGTTACCTTACTTGAACCCCACCCTCCAACCATCCAACCAACCCAATTGCCCCCTAACTGGGACTTTCCCAGCTATAAATGCTACTGCACTAGAGGGGCGCTTCAAGAAATGACGCTAGAGGGGCAACTACAGCATCATGCGTGTTTTTAAGCGTAGGGCCACTGACTTGACTGCTGTATTTGCGAGAAAGCTGATGTTATTCTGTATTTTTCTTATGGTCAACAAAGACCAAAAGTAACAATAGTTGGAATGTTTGAAAGGCTAGGTCGTTTCTTGAAACAGAAGGACACTAATTTACTCAAAAATAAGTAATCTTTACATTTGGTGGTGGACTATTTTCAGCTGAGGATTAATATATATGTTGCATTAATGCGTACATGGCACCATGGCAACTTACGCGTGGCACTGACTTGAAATAAACGACAGTGCTTATGATCATCATAATGAAGGAATTTGTCAGCAACAAGATTGTGGCTTATTGATGTGATGTTGGACATCAGTGGAGGTCTATGGCTATATTAGACTTTGGTTACGACACGCTTTGAAATAAATGGTTTTGTTATCTTTGGGGGGTTTATTGACAATGACAAAATAATTATTTAAAAGTATCACCGGCCTATCCTTTAATGTTTTGGTATTTTGATCACTTTGACACCACTTCTGTCACGTCTGGAGTCCTGTCTTACCAGAAATTATAACTCTCATATGTCAGAGTGCCGTCGCTCTGCGCACACTCATACTGGAGCTGTAATGTCTGCTCTCGTTCACACAGTATGTCAGCAAGGAACTTCTGTTGTGATATTAATATATTTTGCACAGTCAAATTACCTTGACAGATTGCGATTTTCCACTTATGTGTGAAAACCATTCTGCACTCATCTACCCTCCCACAGTTCCATGTTGCCTTTTCCACTCCCCTCCGCGCTTCACTATTTCCTCCTTTTTCTTCCTCATCACCCTATTCCTGCTGTGTTCACTCCTCTGTCTCCTCCTGTTCTCCTCTACCCCCCTCCCTCTTCCTCTCCTCCTCTGCTTCCACAATCCTTCCTCCCAGCTGCCTGCCAACTTCTTGCCCTAGCTCTTATTGTTAGCCCGGCTTCTGAGCCAAGGCAGGGATCTACAGGAATCAAAGATGTCAGGACATGGCAGATATTTTCAATGGCACAATACACAGAGGACAGTGTGTGGCCATGCCAAAATCAATCTGACTTCCATTCATCACCTCACCCTGTCTGTATGGGGCTTTGGAGATACCCTGCCTGTCTAAGTTGTCTGTCTGAAGGTCTCAATGTTTGTCTCGAACACTTTGTCTTAAAGGATTTAACATTATTGTCGCTGCACTTGTGGCAAACTGCCATTGACTTTAACCTCTGTTAATTCTCACTACTTTAAAAAAGTTGGTAAATATGCTACTAAATATGCTATGAAGAGGTGATGGGGCAGTACGGAGACAATAATGTATGTTGTAGAGAAATTCTGAGTGATGAATAAGTTGACTGTGTTGCTTTTTTGTATTCTCCTGCGAACCATTATCATCGCTTTGAATCCAAGCTGACTGTAGCTGCCATTGCAGAGAACGGCATACACTTTCAATAGGCAGCTTTCACTTGAAGATTTTATATTATAGTGGAGCTTTTCTTAAACTTTACTTATATCAACTACAGATCTTGAGAAAATGCCATGTCGCCCTTCACAAAGTGTAGAACATTTAAAGCTTACAAATAAGATCAACTTTGAAGTTGCCAGGTTTTGTATAATTCTTTTGGCCAGTGTTTGACCAATTCGTCTGTTACACGTGTTAGTAAAGTAATTAATCTAATAAGCCAACAGCACAGATAATATGTCAACTAATTTAAGATCTTGATAGTCATTTTTTAATAATAATGCCAAAATAATGTCTGCAGCTGAACATTTTTAAATTGTGAATGAATGGATCTTGGTCCAGATGCTTTTCAATGAGCTCAGAAGTCAAATAGAGTGACCCTCCGGATCATCAACAAGCTACAAATACTACGGACGTGTCACCAGCAAATGTCTTCAAAACCCTTGGACCCAAATGTTGTTATTGAAGGCATATAAGTGATTTGTGTGAAGCGTAAATGCTTCAAAAAACAAAAAAGAAAAGCCATTAGTTCAGCCACTAGAAGACTCTCAGTCAAAAGAAAACAAGTCTTTTGTTTTCTTTTGACTGAGAGTCTCCTAGTGGCTGAACTAATGGCTTGGCGAGGTCATGTTATCAGAATCAGAACCAGAATCAGAAATACTTTATTATCCCAGAGGGGAAATTGTTTGTGTTACAGCTGCTCCCATTCAAAGTTCAGAATATGCAGAAATTATAATAATAATAATATAATAATAATAATAATAATAATAATAATATCAATATCAATTAAAACAAAACAAAAATAGAAGAATTGTACATATATACAGAGCAATAATGCCACACTCAGAGCGAGGAATTAAACAGTTTGATAGCCACAGGCAGGAATGATTTCCTGTGGCACTCTGTGGTGCGTCTTGGTGGGATCAGTCTAGTGCTGAATGTACTCCTGTGGCTGACTGTCACGTCATGTAGTGGATGAGAGCCATTGTCCAAGATGACATGTAACTTGGACAGCATCCTCCTCTCTGACACCACCGTCAGCTCCACTCCCAGAACGTCACTGGCCTTGCAGATCAGTCTGTTCAACCTTTTTGCGTCCGCTACCCTCAGCATGCTGCCCCAGGGTAAATTATAAAGTTATAATATCTTATGAAGTTTATTCACATAACAATTAGTCATGGTCGCCACTTGCCTCCTCACTGTTAGACACTCAAGGAAGTTGTAGCGACAGGCGACCAAATGAAACGCACCGTTACCTTAAATAAACTTGTGGATATCTCTTGCTTTAAACATTGTTGGAAACATTTAGGTTTATGTAAGAAAAGGTTGAGTAGTTTTTAGACATTTAAATGCAGAAATGTTATATATATACAGTATATATATATATTTTATCTCCAAGTATTTTGAGCAGATAGTGGAGGGGCTGAGAGAGTGAAAAGACGACTGAAACAGATATGGACAGAATATATAACATTGAACAATACACTGTACACAAAACCTCACATACAATACAGAAATGGGGCCAGGGAGGGTGCTAAGCACTGGAACAACTGCATTTAGACGGAGATACATGGACACAAAGCAAGAAAGGAATGAAGATTGAAAAGGTACGACAGGCAGAGAGGTATAGGAAAAAGAGGCATTGAGTGCTGCTATACTTCTAAGAGGTGCGATAAGAACGCCTCAGGGTCCTGCAAAGAGAGGGGAGGACGCATCCAGTGAATCCTTCTCTTGCTATCTCTCTCCCTCCTCCTCATTTCACTCCCCTTCGCCCCCCCCCCCGCCACCCTCGTCAGTAGATGCGTTCCCCTGAAGGTTGACAAAAGTGGGCTTGTGTCAAGTTATCTCTGCAGTAAACTTATCGCTGCCGCAGCACCAGGTGTCTCTGAGGCCCTGTTATGGCGGCTACTGTTTCTCAACCCTCCCACACCACCAAACGATGTCTCCACCTCCTCCTCCTCACTTTATAATCTTCATCTCATTGCGTCTTTTATCTGATAATGGCAGATGTTTCAAAACAACACAGTTCAAAGATGTCCTCTTCCTGCTTCATCTTCTCCTGACTTTATAGTGTCAAATCTTACTTGAAGGCCAAAGGTGACACTAAAGTTTGTAAAGGGACGTGACAGGAATATATCACAACAATGATTTTACTCTATGCAGTGCTCTGGAGTGATGGTATATGCTGCAGCAAAGGCAGGAAAGAAGAAGACTGCTTGCATGTAAACATGATGGGTGCAAACAGTAACCTCCACATGACACTTTTAAATAGCTTTAGCTAAAAGTCTTAACAATGACATTGAATGTGCCACTGGGACGGACTGTGTGCAGGTTACGGCGGTCTTGTCTCTCTATACTCAAGCCAAGA
Organism: Pagrus pagrus; assembly: GCF_965226575.1. Taxonomy (NCBI): domain Eukaryota; kingdom Metazoa; phylum Chordata; class Actinopteri; order Spariformes; family Sparidae; genus Pagrus; species Pagrus pagrus. The sequence continues at coordinate 12,924,049 of NC_140192.1, read as the reverse complement.
GTGTTCCAGTAAAGTTAAGTGTTCAAGCCCAAATTGTCCAGTCAGCTTCATGGGCGAGATGGTATTGAATGTTGAGCTAAAGTCAACAAACAGCATTCTGATGTAGCTGTTCTTATTCTCCAGGTGCAAGAAGACCGAGTGAAGGGCAGTTGATATGGCATCCTCTGTGGATCTGTTGGTTCTGAAAGCATACTGGTGAGAGTCCAGGCAAGCAGGGATGTTGTCTTTGTTGTGCTGGAGAACAAGCACTGCATTGAGATGGGGGTGAGAGCCGCAGACTAGACACAGTAGACAAACACTCCAGACCTTAGGCTAATCAAGCAAGATTGGTCTACGTATATAATGTCATGGTAACATCTATAATCTAACGAACAATAACAGTTTTTCTTGCACAAATTGTGGACTGTTTCTTAGCCTTAGTTTATAGTGTACTGTGCACACCAGGTCCTGGGTGATAAGTTTGTGACAATATTTAACCAGAATCAGCAGCAGCCACTTTCAACCGCAGGTGCCTTCTCAAATGTTAGTTAACATTTTTGGTGAAAGCTATTTTTAGAACATGTTCAACAAATTATGCTTCTAAAACGTGGCGGGGACTTGTCCCCAGCATCCCCCGTGTAAATGACCTATGGATACACTCCATCTTATTATATGTCTACCCTGTATTATTACTGTACCTTGACCTATATTAAATATGAATCTGGCAGAGCCTGCTAAACAGCTTCAACACACAGATCTCACAAAACAAATAGTGACTGGCCTAATGGTGATAATCCAGTCATTATGATAAAATGCCACATGCTCTGCAGTTAAAATCAGTAAATGTTTTAGCTTTCATGCACTGACTTTTAAAAGATTCACTATTATGACAAATTCATCTGTCACAGTAAATGGAAAAACCATTCATCAAAAAAAAGCTGTGGACATTCCTTTCTCCTACTCGTTCTCTTCTTCTACTACCCCTAATTTGTTTCACTTTCTTTGGTGTTCTCTCTCAACTCCTCCCTCCTCCTGGGCCTCTTTCTACTTTCCAACACGGTTAAAGAGGAAATGATGGCGTCGTCATTATTCAGAGGGCCACACACGCATACACAGACACATAATGTAGCCCACACATACACACTCAATGATTAACGGCAACAAAAGAGCCTTTTGCTGTATGGAGATTGTTATCATTTGATGCATTAATCTCTCTCTACGTTGCTCTGTCTCCCTCCTTCAAATCTTTGGGAAAAAGGAATCACTTTTGCACCTATCTATAGATGAGGAAAGAAATAAAGAAGACAAAGGTTGACTATATTTTATTCAAGAATAGAGAGAATTTGAAACGATGCATTCAAAGTCACCCCCCTTTAAATGCAGGTACATTTATTCAGCTGCCGTCAAAGACATCGCTTTGGGGTTTTATATGTGTAAGTAGGGTGGAAGATTCAATAGAAAAGATTTGAGGTTTTAAAAGGTTGGAAGGCAGTGGACAGGTAGTGACACACCCACCTTGGAACGGATGCATATCAAACTCCTTCATTATACTTGCTCCATGGAAACTGTGAATTACTGCCTCATCGCTTCTGTAATTATGGTATAATTAGACACAAACAAATTGCAGTATGATGGTAAATTATGGGTTGTTAAATAGAAACAGCGAAAACAGTAAAAATGCACACTGGGTCCTAATTTTATTTCTATTAGCACTGTTTTCCTCTCATTAGTAGACTATGGATTCATGCTTTTGAAAACGTTTTCTACAAATTCAATGTGTTAAGCTCATATGGAAGAATCTTGTACTGCATCACAGGGAAAAAAGGACCAAACCATGATTTCTAAACACTTCTTCTCGATGATTTAAGTCAGTGGGCTGCAGCTTCAGTAAAAAGTTTAACTTGAACATTTGTAGTCACAGAGGAAATCTCCCCACATAAACAATTTCAAGCAGGACTTGCTTCAGATTGGTTTTTCATTCTGTGGTATAATAATTTCCATATTGATTAACCATCCTGCTTACTTGCATAATTACACATCCTCTTCGCAACTTTTAAATCCAAACATGTTGCACCATATTCTGTACACTTCTTTCTACTAATTTAGCTTTTTGATGATACTTGAAAAATAAAGAACAAACGCTCTAAACATTTAAAACCTGGAAGGCGAGGGACTCTCGACAACTTTGAAAATACATTTCTGTGCAAGACCTCTGAATCTCCATGGTGATGGATGATAGGGAGCATTGATTGGTGCATCAATACGGCGATGATGTGGCCACTGACATGAACCTCAGTCACCCCAAGGTCCCCCAAACTGCTGATGAAGGAATGAGTCTGCATGTTGGAGTACACACACACAAACACACACATCTGCGCACACATGAATACACAGGTGCATGTACTAGAAGTGGTGTTTTTTGAACATTAAGTACTGCTTTTAATTTGTTGATTGATTTGCACTTCATTTTGCAAACATTTGTATTGGATTTGCAAGTGTTTCACTGTTTAATGTCTCAGTGTTTATTCTTTTCCCTGAAGGTTACTCGCACCTTGTAAATATTCGCAAAAACTGGCAATAAACAGGTTTTCAATCGTTTCTAATCGTGTAATCTTAATGTGCGAATAAGCTCAAACTTTAAACTTCTTACCTCACCAAAATCTGTATTTGAATTTCACTCGAGTGTGAGAAAATGGATAAAGCTAATGATCACGATCCCAGAAATGTTGAAATTTGCCGGTTAACCAGCCTGAAGGCAGCTCAATACGATCACACACACACACTCGTTCTAGACACAAAGATGAAATAATCACTTAAATTTCACATCTCTCCCTCTCTGTCAGAACAAGATGACTTTATAGCTTCCTTTTGATGTCTGCCCTGGAGAGTCCAAGGGTTTGGAAAGGTTTTTATGATGTACTCCTTGAAAGTTTGGATGCTTGATGCAAAATACAAGCTCTATTTTACCGTGATGACTTTGGAGATTGATTCACATCAAAACGCCGTCCCTCTCCTCAGAAAAGTACTCTCATGCCCTCCCATCTAAATGGAAATGTATCTCAATCACCATGGCTCTTTTCTTCCATTGCATTTCATCTTTTTTTTCTGCCGTTCGTTTCATTTTCTCTGTCTTCATCTTCCTCACCATCAGCGCTACGTTTTCTCGTCACAAGATGTGTAATTTCCTCAATAACTATTTAGTTAGTTATTTAGCATTAAAAGCTCACCCACTACTTGTTTGTCGCCAGAAAATTCTCAAATCTTGCCGACCACAGATGGTAAACGCAAATTAACTCATCTTGCTCTTAATCTGCCTGGCACTCTGGAGCTTAAAGAGTCTGCCTGGTAACTAGAAAGTTGCCTGTGTGATTTTCTGCACTCTGAAAGTCTGGTGGAGAAGTAAAATGACTTCATCCATCTTGGCGCGCTTCTTTGGTAGTAGCCAAGAATGAACGATTATACTAGGCACATATACAAACCGGAAACTTGGGACACTGTGTTCAACATAAATAAAACAGAATGTGATAATTTGCTCATCCATTTTGAAATATACTTAATTGAAAAGAGAAGAGTTTTACCTCTTTTTTTGTAAATATATTGTTTATTCTAAATCTGCTGCCAGCAACACGTGTCAAACAAGATGGGGAAGGTTGTGTAATGATCAAAAACACATCTCTTTGGGACATTGCACAGGTAAACTGGTTAATTGAGCGAGAAGAGGCCGAGTCAGGGCTCGGTTGGGATGGTTGGATGGGTTAACACTGGACTTTCTGGACTGTGGCCAAGAGTCAAACGGGATATTAATAAGTTATGTTATATGACTTATTTCACTAACATATTTTCAGTGATGTTAATTATGTCCCTTACGTTATGTGACATGAGTTACAAGACTGAATGGCTGTTATTAACCCAAGGTATGATCTTTTTCTAAGCCTAACAAAGTCCCTTCACGTCCAAACCTGAACTTAGAGGGATAGGTAGAACAACGTACAATTTACATGTGATCACTTTTTTATCGGTAATATGCGAGCAGATTGTAAGAGACCTTCCCCATCGCTCTCGGTTGCCTATACAAGCCTGTTGATGAGTTTCTCAAGTAGTTTAATGCTGCTGGACTGTGGACTTCTTCATGAGGGACTTGGGTAGGCTTTTTCCATGACAGTCCAACAAATGTGACTTTATTCATCTTCTCGAGGTGCCTCGTCTCAGTGCCTCTGAGAGCAACAGTATCTGATGTTAGTCTAGAAGTCCACTAACATAAACTAACAACCGGCTTCCAGCACAACACAGAAGGTCCAGAGAGCCCACCAAGACCACTGACCAAGCTGCTATATTTGACGAGTTGGGAGTAAGAATGTCTTGGTATGAAAGGAGCGTCCTTAACAGGCTCAGTCTTTCACAGGCAAGAACGGGGCGAGTTTCACCCCTTTGTGATGCGTGTTGATGATGTATATAAAAATCAATACTTTTTAAACAGGCTCTGGTGTAGTTCTTCCAAGTGACATTTTCCCTCTCCATATCAGCAGGCCAAAGGGACATGAGTATTTAGTATTTTGTGAGAGTCTGCTCTGGTTCCACTTTGTCTGAATACAGATTTTGCTCTTTATCCACTGGTGTCCAACACAAACCTGATATCTCACATTGTTACGTTTTTCTTTTTTTATAGAACGATAATCAGCAACATATTCTCCTGAAAGAAAATCTATCATGACTGCAGTGTAAATAAAGTCCTGTTTTGGCATTTCAGGAGCAAAAATCAAAAAGTGCAAAATTACTTCATGCCTGAGGTATGAGGTTTTACCAGTACGTTGGAGGTTTTACATTCAGGACTGTCCTGGTGGCACTCGTGTAATGGAATCACAGAGGTCTGGGCCCTGGAGGAACCTGCAGGCACGCTCCGTCTGCTTAACCAAACACCCCCGAACATATCCGGTCGGCTAGTTAAATACGACACACTGGCTGGCTGACTTATCTACATGTGAGCACATTTAAACAACCCACACGCACGCACACACTCACACAGAATAGTTAAATATCATCAAGTCACTTGTGGGCATATTTGCATGCGTATGCACACAGAAAACACACAGTCATTCTCATTCAAGCAAACCGCCGCCCTCTAGATGAAACCGCTATTACAGGATTGTCATTACGTTGTAGAATCTGAGGGGAGAAAGAAGAAATGTCAAAACATAATCCATCAGCTGGAGGAGAGAATGAGCTATGAATTCTGGGTGGAAAACCACCACGATCACAAAGAGAGGAATAAGGGAGGGCGTTCAAATACACCCAAGTGAAAAAAAATAATAAATAATCAAAGTACATTTTTCATAAGAGGAAGTATCATGATTTTTCTAGGTATATTGTATAATATATTTATACAGTATGCCTGCTATGTGTTTTTCGTACTTTGATGTACTTTGTAAATACGTGTACATTTCTGGAATTTTACTTAATATACTCCACATGGTGTTGGTGCCTGTAGTGGTTTAAATTCTTGTGCTGGTTTTAAAGTCTAACTTGGAAGTTACCTTTTAGCAAGCCACTTCACAGCAGTTGAAAATTTTGCTTTTCCTGACCTCCAGTGGTTAAAGTTCTTATCTTGCTGTCCAAAAAAATATACTCAGGGTGTGTTCAGTACACTGTGACATCAGCATTAGATGTTCCTTCAGGTGCAACAGACGGGAAACTTTCAGATCTTTCCAGAGGTCAATCAAAAATTGCTTTACAGCTTGGTGTCAAGTTACACTTTAAAGTCCAGTTTTATCCAGTATAAGTCTTTAGTTTATTTCACAAGAATGTGTACACCGAAAAAATGTTTTAATCTGGTTTATTTATGAGCTTTTAATGTGTAATTGAATCCTGCTTCTCTGCTTCTGAAACGCTTCTTCTTCATAGTTTGAAGAAAATATTTGTGATAGAAACATGATGTGCGTCTTAAATACATTTTTAAGTTTGTTTTTACAATAATGAAAACATTGCAAACCACGATAAAGATTAGTATTGGGTTCAGTGTCTACTTGCACTTTGAAAACAAACTGTTGGTTAGGCTTTATCGATGTACCAAAGGACGTACAAAGTAGCTCCAGTAGCGGATCTTAATTGCTGCGAGAAAGTCGATGTCACATGAAACAAATATTTCAAATAAACTGCACTGTAGATGTAGTTGATGACAACTAGCTTACAGTGTTGAAATTAAACCATAAAATTGATCTTACTATATATAATTCATTTTATCATTCTGAATATAAAAAAGTAACTTTTACTCAAATATATTTTACCTGATAACACTAAAAGATAGTAAGTGCACTCAACTTAAAAATATAAGAACAATTAACTTACTAAATATATTTACTTTTAGATATATTTATTTTGTGCAACCACTTGACTTAATGAAATTAAGTAAATTCAAGCATCATTTTTTTTCAGTGGACTTTAATTGTACCTGCTTTGACATACTATTCTTACAATATTTATATGTTTACATCATGTTAGTCAGCACATTTCTCAAGTTACACAGTGTGTTTCACAAATTTCATTATAAGTGAACTTGGACTTGCTTAAACTGCAGTATAGTAACTAAAAGTGTATCATTTTCAGTGTCTCTGTATTCTGACATACCAATGTAAATTAAATAATGTTGTTCAAGTCCTTCGTAAATTAGTCCATTTTGATAAAAAATGCAAAATTTGACAAGAATGGATACGCAGACTGTAGAAACATTTACTGAACGTAGGGATTTTAATGTAATTTAACGAATGATGCTTTCGCTGAACCCTGAGGCTTACTGTTAGTGATACCAGATTAGTCACAAGAAGAGGTTGCACCTAATATCTGCATGTACAAGGTAAGAAATTTGAAAAAGAAAAAAAAACTAATTGAGTCATGATCTTCAGAAAGCCATTGTTGCTATTATAGTGAGATTAAAGACTGTAAATGAGTTGTAATCTTGTTATAACAGGATCAACAGACGTATGAGCGCAGCTACTTTGGTAATGAGAGAGATTGTGTTACTTGGGACTATGCAAATGTAATCGAAAAATCACCTAAAGCTGATTACTTCCAGTAGTCGGCGTATTGGTGTGCATATAAATGTAATCAGTGAGACTTAAGAGCAAAGGGCCACATGAGAGCTGGTAAAAAAGGAGAGCAACTGCATTGATGATTAAATACACTCTTAATTTGGGAGGGAATCACAACTAGTCCACAAACTACTATTAGGCTGGCACCAACGCTAATCATATATTACCTGAATGACCATCATTGTGATATTACAACGCCCTGCTGTTCACTGAAAATCAAGTGCACGACTTAAATCTCAAAGTGGACCCTTGAAATTCTTTGTTTGATCAGGAAAACAAAAGCAATATCTAACCACCACCCATCAGCAGCCATACTGTATATAAGTTATCTCTGTTTTCATACATGTACACCTATCTTCCTCTTCAAATTGCCAATTTCCCCTTTTCTCATACACACCTCTCTCTCCTGTTCTAATAAAATCCCACATGCATTCTAGCAAGGCTAACATATCTTGTTGCGAATTCAACGCCCAGGGTCAATTTCCCTCCAAATGAGAGCATTATCTGCGACAAGCTGTCCCCTGATGTAAGCCAGTGCCCCTGCCGGCTTCATTTGTTTCGGGCAGACAAACAGAAGGCTGAAAACTCTCCCTGCGTTTTGTTGTTGCTGCCTGATTGCTCTGTCAGACTCCGTGTTTCATTATTTGGTCTGAGGCCTGATAAGGAACAACCAACAGACTGGAACAAGATGCCTCTGCTCATGCACAGAAGACTGGGAGAGATTGGAGGGAAGGGAGATGGGAAGTTTGAGGCGGGCAAAGGAGGAGGAAAGCATCAGACACGAGGAAAATTATGTGGAGGAGGGCCTTCTAATCTAATGCTCTTTTTCTTTGTTGGTCAATAAAGTTGTAAAAGGGGCACTCCAAATGGATGCAGCTGAGTCGTGGGGTGTAACAGCTCTGAAAGCAAGTCAAGTCACGAATTTGTCCTCTGTGTCACATTGTTTAAGTTTGTTAAGCTCATACTCTACATTCTGGCAGCGCACCAGTTGTGTATCAACCGCTGATATCAGCTGTAGCATGCTAGTTAGCATACCACAGTTAGTCAAGCTTATTAGGTGTCGCTGCTTCACTGTGTTGGAGCATTACAGTTTCAAGGTTAGTTACAGTGAAAACAGACAAAGAGTAGAGTCAAACTAAGTGTTAACATTATTCAATTGAATTCTGCCGTGTCCGTTGTTGATTAGCGTAACGAGACAAAAACAGATTGCGATGCGTTTCTTTTTCCCCAACAGAATTCAGGCCATGGATCAATAAGGGAAAATCTGGATACAGGTTTTGTAGGTGGTGCCCCATTTATTATTCATCGGATTTATGAAATAAAATCTGCATGCTTGACTTCTATTGGCCGAGAGGCTGACTTGTGGTTTAGCCCTCCACTAACTTGAAATAGATAAAGTGATTTAACTGTGCAGCTCTTCTAGACTTTCCAAATCTAGACTGATAAATGTCATATGATGCTCAAAAAACAAAATGTATCCACAGTTTGACAGCCACTTCTTCCACAGTGTAAGATGTGTAAGGATTCAAGCATTTGGTCAAAGTTTGGCTTCAGCTACGATGTTCCTTCCTTCATGTTAGCATGTTAGTCAGTCCATTGTGCTGCTCTGTATGAACGAGCACAAACTGCAGTTGTTCTGTAATTGACATTGACATTTGTTATTTATTTTTTCTTTTGACAAGATGACAATATTTGAGTGAATTCACCATCACAGTAAGAATTATAGACAATGAGCCACTGTTGGAGGCTTTTATTGAACATTGTAAAAGGAAACAAATGGGACCTTTTTTTTTCCTGTTGGCCTTGCTGCACCAAAAACACAGCGAACCATGAACCTTAAACATTGTTTTTTTAAATTGTAGTATCAAAGCCCAATCTGAGATTAGAATTTGTGATTTTTGTTCCCCTTTTTGTTTTATCTCGTTATGTCAAGGCTGTTTCCTGTGGGCACCAGGACCTGAAAGTGCGTGCTCTTGTCCTGATGACCTATGGTTCAGAACCAAACACCAAGTAAGCTTCTTAATTTTTCTGCATTCTCCTGCTTTAAGTTTCTTGAGGGAGAAAAATGAATGCAGGGACAGATGGCAGAGAGTGCCTTGCCGTTTGACTTTAGGATTATTGGTCTCAGTCTGAGCTTTAGCCTGCTGGGAGGCTGTGAAGAGCAGATTTGCCATGTGAACATTATCTATCGCTATCATCACTGTCCACAGCCTGCTTGCTCACACAGCTGATAATCTATAAATCTGGAAATGTCACTCTGAGGAGCAACAAAGTGTGACTGCTTTTCAGCCACTATATAAAAAACTGTGATAAAAGTGAGAAAACATCCGGCAAATGATGGTGCACTCGGCCACTAAAGCCTTTGAGTTGAACAGGTAAATATCTGATGGTTAATTTATGAACTTCAGGTAAGGTTTGTCTCTCCAATATACTTACCACACTTTCCAAAATACTTGTACTTTAGTCCTCTTCTGAAAACAACATCCCCTGTTGAGGTTAGTACAGTGTGTTTCAGTAGTCTATCTATATTGAAATATGAGAATAATTGGCTCATTAAACTAAACAATCTGGAAAAAGAAGAAATAGATGAAAAGTCATCAGAGAGTGTGAAGGAATGGCAAAAGAAAGAGGAGAGTCTCATGTGAACATTTTGAAATGGCTGGAGGCTCAGAGTGACACTCCATTACTCTTCAGGATTAGTAATATTGGTATTAGAATATAGATCTAATCACCTCAGTCAACTCAGTTAATTAGTTCAAACAGGTGTCATGGTACACTGACTACAGTCAAGACAGACACGGAGCAAATATTAGCACTGAACACACACACGCACACACACACAACATGGGTTTCACCCCCCCGTCACACATATGCGCGTATGCAAACTTAAGCATCAACACCTTTCCGTTCAGATTGTAGCTCGGTCTCTGGTTATAATATGATTTATTCAGTTGCACACGGCCGCATTTATACACACACACACACACACACACACACACAAATATTCAGACAAGCACTCAAACCTGACTAGAAAAGAGGGGTGAGAGAGGAGGGAAAGGAAGCAAGAAAAATAGTACAACTTTCGGTTCATCTGTCCATTTGTGGGCAATGCATACATCCAGTCTTGAAAGCAGTGGGCCTGCAAGGTTCACAGAGTAGAGGAACCTTTAATCTTTCACCTGATCTCAGCTTGTTGTATGTAGAATTTCTAATTGAAATGTAATGCGTCTTGATAATGTTTGAAAACAATAATGTTCTGTTGAACGTACAATATGTAACTTATGCTGCTAGGGGGCTCTCTATCAAAACAAAAGTCATTTGCCAAAAGGCTGGCTAGAGAGTCGCTGTAGTGCCAGACCGTCCGGAGAATAAACACGCCCCGGATTCTGCTCTGTTGCGGACCTGGTTACCTCAGAGATTACTTTTAAACTTCTGGGATTCAAAAGTAATCGTCACTCCTTTTAATCAACGTGACTGCAGCAGTGTTTCGTGAAACAGTGACCTCCATCGCCGGCTATTTATGTACTTAAACATTGACTGCCAACTGGGACTGGAGGGGAAATGTACTTTACTTCGTGAAGACATTACAGAGTGGAGAGGGGAAGGGAGCGGAGTCTCTGGTGAGTGCTAAATTCACTCAGAGTTGACCTGAATGTTCGCTTACGGCCAGTGTACAGTAGAGTAATCTTGCTGCTTGGGGCAGATGAACACTGCATGTGTAACACAAAAGATCCTGTGGTCAAACTGGCTTTGCTGGTGCTTGACACACCATTAAACAACCACCACTGCTGATGAAAATCTCAGTCACAAATGTTCACAGACAAAGTTGTCTAAAGTTTTATTTGTGTTGAATCTAGTCTCATTCGCCAAACCTCCCTATCCTGGAAGTAGTGACAGGCGACCCAATGACACGCAGCGTTACCTTGAGTAAACTTGATTTCTCCGGGTTGGAACATTGTTGAAACATTTGGAATAATGTAAGTACACTCAACTACAACTCAACAAAATATATAATGAAGGTCGATTGTTAGACATTACAATGCAGAATTCTTACATATTATATCTTGACAGTAACATGTTTTACACTCAGCTGTGATGGCTGCTGCCTGCTTGGCTCTTAAAAGTCTTCAGACTTGTGCCAAAATTTGATTTTTTGGCTCAGAACAACAGTTGAAAAACCAGTACAAGCCCCAAACCCCCTTCAAATTCACTCCCTCTGAATCTATCCAGTCTGTGATGCCATTAGGTCAGATGACACTTGAAATCTGAAGAATACTTACACTGCTTACATTTGTTTTCATGAGGAGAGGAACACTTCCTCTTACAATTTTTCAGCATTACCACTGGCATGTAATGGAGGCAACAAAACCTCCTGACCATGGTCTCATTAGTTTATGGTAATTATACCAAGCACTCATGAATAATTTGACAATGATATATAATGTCCAAAAATGCTAGCAGCTCTGCAAAAACAAGTTTTGGAGCCAAAGACATTATGAATGGAAAAAATAAACAAAGGAGCACAAAAGTTGTGGGAGGACTGAGGAATATTAGGGTCAAAAGACAATTCAAAAGTGGCGGACGGCAAAGTGGAATGTGACAAAAACACAGTGAAGATGAAGTGAAGATAGGGAATGAAAGGAAGGGCAAGTTAAAATAATTTAGATAAAGAGATAAATGGGTTTAAAGGAAGGGAAAGGAATGTGTGTGGCTGAGAGAGGAGGAAAATATAAGGTATGTTTAACAAAGGTAGTAAAGAAGGAAATAAAGAGGGAGAAAGAAGAGGGTAAAAATCTTAGGAAGCAGAAAAGTGGCAGGGAAAGGACAAAAGGATGTGGGGAGCGAGAGAAGTGTCACGAAGGAATGGAGAAGGAAGAGGGGAGGAAGGATAGAGGGAAAAGTCATAAAAAGATGAGGCAGCAGAAAATGGCAGGCGGGGAGGGGAGGGGGGAGCGGATGGATGGGGTGTAAAACAGGTGAAGAAGCAGAAAAGAGGAGAGAAAGGATTAGATGGAAATGGAGTGAAAGGAGCTGGAGGAGGGAGTGTGATAGACAGAGAGAGTGACGTGGAGAAACAAAAAGACAGGAAAATTATTTGCAAAGATTAGATGAGGACGGAATATGAGCGAGGACGGACGGGAGAGAAAGAGGGCGTGAGGGGAGGGTGGACAAAGAGAGGATGGAGAAGGAGGAGAGTTCCAGATATGAAAGGAAGTGAGTGAGAGAAAGGTTGTAAAAAAAAAAAAAAAAGAGGAATGTATGAAAGAAGGACAGCGAGTAAAAAGGAGTAAGACGGAGACGGATGGTGTGAGCGAGGAAGAGAGGGAGAGTAAGGTATATTGCAGGACTAAGTGGCCGGAGCACAGTCTGCCAAATATAAAATCAATAGACACTATCTCAGTCCGACCCCCTACTGCTGAATCCATCAAAAAAATTTAACGATTCCTCAGTAAAAGATGCAGCAAGGCAGCACCGGAGAACCCGAGCGAGGGTGTGTGTGTGTGTGTGTGTGTGTGTGTATGTGCAGATTTAAACAGAAATGAGGTTGTGTGTGTGTGTGTGTGTGTGTGTGTGTTTTACAGACCTGAATATATGTTTGCATGTGTATACTGAAATAGGGGAGAAAGTTAGTTAACCTCACTGCCAACGTGACAGGTCTTTGTATCTGTGTATGTGTGTATGTGTATCCAGGACAGTGTTAGTGTGTATATCCGTGTGTGATTCACCTCAGAGTGTGTGTGTGTGTGTGTGTGTGTGTGTGTGCGAGCGCGAGTGTGTGTAAACTGACAAGCGGTTTATGCCAGAAGTCATTTCCAGGTACATAAGCTAAAACGTTGCCGCCATTTTATGGACTTGCAATTGTGTTGATGTTGTCAAGGTCTCTTAGTCCGCTTGACACACACACACACACACACACAACCAGAGTCAGACTGCTGCACAGACAAGGGGAGCTAACTAAATGATTCACTGCTTTGCCTGCACACTCAAAGGCACGCACACACACACACACACACACACACACACACACACTGCTGACAAGCAGACTAACTGGCTGTGAGACTGCTACGCTAACTCACGGCCTCTCATGTGCTGCACACTTCTATTGCAGCCAAGGAGAGGGGAGGCGAAGGAGACATCAGTGAGACAAAGGAAGGAAAATGAAGAGAGGTGGATGAGTTTTAAGGAAGGACAGGGGTGGAGAGGAAGGAGGACAAGGGGTAGAGGAGGAGTGAAGAGGTTGGAATGGCAAGGAGGAAAGTTGGGTGGTGGGGTGAGTAAGACAAAAAAGGTGGAAGGACGGCGTGAGGGGAGAAGAAAGAAAGAATGAGTGATAGAGAGAGGCAGAGAGAGAGAGAGAGAGGAGTGTAAATTTGCATAGGGGTGAAATTGAAGTAGCTTTGAAAGGCAATTCAGCTAAATCAATTTGAAGTCCTCTATTGAAGGACTAGGGGGATCTAAATAACTCAGCCAATCACACACACATACCCAAGCACAAGCACACCCTCCTCCATGTATGCACATTCGCACACTTGTATGCACATTGTAAAACACACAGGTCCTGTGTGGTGGGGTACAAACATGCACACACGCACATCAACAACAGCGAGAAGAGCCATGAAAGACGCCGTCTCTTTTAAGCCATGTGTTGCAGAAGCGGGAGATCGCTGCACCCGACAAACACTAATGCAAATTTAATGCTGGTAATGATGCAAATTGGTGAGTTAATGACCTGTATTTAATCTTTACTCTCTGTTGTCTTAATTAAAAATTGTAATTGTCAGATTTGGGCCATAATGTCATTATTTTTCCTCCCTGTGAAGCTATCCAGGACCATACCAGCTGAGACAAATGTGGGTTTTTCTTTGTTTGTCATGTTCTTTAAATAGTTTATGACTCAATCAATTATGATCATCCTAATCTGCTATAATATAATCTAATACACAGCAGCTAGTGGCATGGACATATTTTCAAACTGTGGTACTTGAGCACTGACGCAGTAAGAGGTGGTGATTTGTACCTCAGCGGTAACTCGTGAGTCAGAGAATGGGGCTGACATGTACCTCCAGTGCTCTAAGCTGTATTTTGGTATTTTAAACATGGGGACAGAGGAGGTTTTTGGATGTCGACTCAGAGGAAATCACATTCTTAGAGCCTTAAAAACGGACCACTATGTGACCATACTGTCTGACAATGTCTTATAAATGATAGTTAAACTCATGTTTGTGGTTATTTTCATTCAATTAATGGTTTTCCAATTACGTCAATGACCTGACACCTCCTTATGCAAAATGTTGACTCATCTTGCAATTTTGCAACCCCACTGCAACAGAGCCTAACGCATACTAATGCATCAATGCTGTGTTGCAATACTGCCAAGCCTGAGGAACAATGAGCTGCTAAACATGCAAGATACCTGAAAATGTCACCCCGACCTTTTGACAGCACTTTTCCAAGAAACAAAATAGGATGATGGATTCCAGAAATTTTGCCCCATTTTGGACACTTACAGAATCACCCTGCATGTCAGGAAAACTGCACAGCAGTAATAGAAGAATCTATAATCATCAGTGACATCTGTACCGATAATGACTGCAGAAACAACATAGCAGTGAGGATGAACGTGAAGAAGCCAAAGGCTACATAAATGATTGCTGTTTTTTTTTTTTTTAAGGGGGCGGGGTCCTGTTAGTGGCAGGCCGCCCCTCAAGGCAATCGTAGGGGAAAGAATGGCCGCGGGTACTTGTCAGTGCTCATGTTAGCAATCAGAGCAGGAAATCTAGCAATCCTTCATGAACTGAGTATTGGCTGAGTATCTGTTGGTAAAATGAGTGTATATTGACCTGAAAGGGTCTCAGATTATTACATACTTAAGGGTTCCCCATTGATTTGTACCGAGAATGCTTGCAGTAAATATAATATGATACAGCGACATGAATTCCCACTGTTAACAACTTCAACCTATTATATTGTCTATTCCCCCAGCTCTCATTCCTCAATACTAATCTGACAAAGCATCACTTTGATGATGAGCACTGACTCCGTGTGAGCGTGAGTGCGTGCACTCGAGACAGTGTGTGTTTGTAGCAGTGGCTGTGTACGAGTGTGTGTGTGTGTGTGTGTGTGTGTGTGTGTGTGTGTGTGTGTGTGTGTGTGTACGAGCAAGAATAGGAGAATAGCCCCTGTGGAATAGCAATCAGCAGAACAAAACGAGTGTTGGGAAAAAAAGAAAAGAAAAGATGAATAGCTGTTGAAATAACAGAGAGAGGGAGAGGGGGCATGTTGACGGCTCTAATTAAAATCCCGCCCATTAGCTCAGTGTAAATTGGATGATTTATTCTCCCAGGGGACTGACTGACAATCAAATTGATGCCGTAGGTATTAAAATGGATGTGAAAACGGGTATTTTCATGCTTGTGATGTGCGGCTAGCAAGATGAAAATTGTTGTAGTTTTGATACCATTAATTCCTGCAACCCATCAGCCAATCAGAATCACTTGATCTCCGAACACAACAAGTGCTTGTGCCAGCGCGGATACATTTAGTGGAACTGGTACACAGATTTGACATGAATATGTACATACATGAATATTTACATGAACGCATGGCGTAATACAACAAATGTGAAGCTTAATGACAACCAGAGGGGGCAATGACTAAATAGTTCCTCATATGTCATATGGCAAATGGAAAATTTTGAAGCGTAAGGCAGAAAACTACATGTAAGGTGGGAAACAGGAGAAAGTTAGAGCAGGTTGATTAGACAGAGCCTGTGCAAAACTGTATTTAGAAAGTAAAAAACCATAAGTGACGGCTGTCAAACATGCCATTCAATCCTCAGGTGCTTAAGCGTTATTATTTACTCAAATTTCAGGGAGATTTACTTTAATACACTATCAATCTGCAAATTGAAATGTGACAAGTGTCCTCCACTACACATTCTGACAACAAAAGCTTGTAGAGTGAAGACTGTGTTTCACACATTTCACATTGATATACTGTATATTATTTGGCTGTAACTTGCATCCTAGTACGTCACTTTTACAGCTTTTCCAATAGGCTTTGGTTCTACCTGTCCAAGGAAAAGTGATGTGAGCAGTTGATTGCTGCTCTCTGTGTGATTGACGGTTGTGCTCAGCACAGAACATTTTGACAGTATGAGGTTAACAACCAGCGCATGTTTCATCATAATTATGCTAAATAGCTGCCTTTATGATGCTTTCCCCCCCCACCCTATTCGACACACACATCTTCCACTGACCACACTTATCTAATGAAGTAGGAGTTTCTATCCAAACATTGTTAAAATTCGATAATGTAAACAACATGATTTAAAACTCTTTGTTTGATCACTCTGGTTGGGCAAGTATTAGCTTCAGCCTGGGAAAATGGCTTCAGTACATCATCTTAAAATCATTCTACTTTTGCATTTTGCCTGGCCAACTCAACAGATCTCTCTCAGGTGGCGCTTTGAGTTGGATTTTCAAGAAAGTAATTTGAAAATAATTTCTCTTGCATAGATTCTGTGAGGCTGTGTGTGCTTTAAGAGCACACCTCCCCTTCACAATCATTACAATAAGTGCCACAATTTCTCCTACTGACGGCCACAGGCCGCAGACACTCTGTAGGTGGTTGACAAGTGCTTTGTTCAAGGAAACTGTGAAACAGTACAAACGGTAGCTACTGGGTTGCTAGGACATGTAATGGGATTCGTTTCTGGTGCTATTACTCTGAGGTCTGCATGTTTAACATGCAAATAACATTGACTGATAGTTTGGAACATCGGTAAATGGTGTAATTTTTGCAACATTGAGTGACACAGCATCAAGCAGAGTCGTCTGTGGACATGAGAATTCATTAGCAGAATGATCATCACAATCACACTGTACACAAGAGAATTGGGTTGAGAGTTGAGTTAAAAAGCAGAAGAAACTTGAGCAGCAGTTCACTATTTCTTGAAAAAAAATCATGACTGTGGAAATATTGGTGAATTTTGTGCATCCAAAATTGTACACTGCTGATAAAATGTAAATTATACATACAGGCACACCCCTAATAGTCAATTGTAGGCCTGAGCCCCATAATTGATACTGTACATAACTCCTCAGTTGTCAACACTGATTCTAGATAGAGTGTTGATGTTGTGGGGAAGCTGGTGGCTGGATAAGGACATCGACATCAGGAGGTGGAAGTGGCTCCTAATTGAGGTGATAAAGGGTAAGTGACATGAGTAGGCCCTTTAGACTTACATAATGGGAAGAAATGAACAAGGAAGGAGCTGCCTCTCAGTGTTCATACTGAGAGAAAAATAGTAAAGGTTAGCAGGGATGATATATGCATAGATAGAAGCAATGCGGCTAAGGGGAAGCAGTGAGCAGAGTGGATATACTATACCGTACTTATCATCCAAGGTTTAGCCATTGAACCAAAGAGGAGAGAGCTGATGTTGCTCTTGATATGTCACATTATAGAAATCATTCAAGTGAAAGACACAGAAAGCAGCAAGCTGGGCTAATTTATCAATTTATGTGGCAAATTCCTCAAAAGGACCACAACAGAATAGTCTACAGATACTGCAGAGTGCAAAGTTCAAACAAATGAACCATCACCAAGAAGGAGTAGAAAAATCAGCTTGAAAAAATCATTTTGTAATAAATGTGACTACGATTTCACAACATCTATATCAAATAAAGGTCATTTAAATCGTAAACCGAAACATCAACAAAGGTGGACTGGCAGCTTGGTGGATCTTCCCAACATCGTCTGTTTGTGGCTCCTTGCAGCCTCGCTGGGTCATCGCCGTATCTGCCGACGTGGAGGTGAGGTTTTGAACAAGCTGAGGTACACCTTTAAATTCTTGCAGCTGAGCACGGGAGCTTTCAATTTGCATCCCAGACTGTGTTGTGCCAGTGACACAGCTGAACACACTCTCCCACTTAAGTGCATTGTCAGTGCTAAGGTAAACATTGTGACACAGTTTTCTCTTCCTCTCCCAGCCAGGAACTCATTATTGCCCTGACAAATGCAGCATTAAAAATGTTTACCAATTGTCTGACACTGCTTGCACTGGCATGTGCGCGTGAATGCGCGTCCCGACCGGCTTCTTGTTTGTGTGTGAAATAATTTGACAAACTGCTCCCTATATTACCACGAATGTCCTGTTGACGACAACGACTGCCACCATTAACTTTTCCTCCTTCCCCCTCTCCCCCTCAGTGTACACACACACACACACACACACACACACACACACACACACGCAGGATACCCATCAATGTGCATTTCTGCCAGTAAAGCCAACTAATCTGCCTCAGCAGCATTTCATTACAGTGCTGACACACTCGGTGTAAATGTGTGTGTGTGTGTGTGTGTGTGTGTGTGTGTGTGTGTGTGTGTGTGTGTGTGTGTGTGTGTGTGTGCGTGCGTGTGTGTGTTGATACTTGTCTGCTCCCGATATATGAAAATGTATATGTGCGTCTTCCAACCTTGTGTGATTTCCGTATATGTTTAACATGCCCCCTTGTGTGTGTGTGTTTGTGTGTTTTCTGCCCCGCTTGCTAGCCCCTCTGTTAAAGGGGAGATGTACTACCAGCTTTTAAATTAGTCACGCGTCACTGCGGGCATAATACACACAAACACACAGGGACAAGTGGCACACACGTTGGAATGATGCACAGACACCAGTGTGGCACGCACCCACACACACACGCACACGCTGAGCACACTCAGTGGTGAATAACAATAGAGACAGGGATAAAGCCTGGAAAATGCTTTCCTCTCTAAATGGCTAGAAAGCAGGAGAAAAGCACAGAGAGAGAGAGAGAGAGAGAGAGAGAGAGGGACAGAAAGAAGGGAGGACAACAAAGCAGAGGTGACGGGAAGGAGAGCAAGGTATAAAATCAGGAAAAGGAAGAAGCAAGTTTGACAATGAAACTGGTTTGAGTGTAGTCACAAGGTACATTTTGACAAAATATAGAACACCTGTACACTACAGGGCTGTCCCAAGTACCATTTTTGATAAAAAAGTATTATGGGTCTAATAAGACACAAGGACGGGAGAGGAGACACCAGCTGGTGTCCTCGCCTCCAAAGTCTCAAAAAAAGTCAACTTGATGAGCGAGCGCAGGCGATCACGCTTACATATGTCTGAAGGTATGTGTCCACGTGTTTGTGTGTTTTTTGGATGAGAGGGTTCAATGCTTTCCAGCATTGGATGCTTGACCATGCAGGCTGCACCATCGCAAAGACTCCTTGCCTGCACCTGATTTGATGACAGCCACTCATAGGCTTTATGCTCTGTGATTTCAAACATCCAACATGGCTGCGGATAAGCAGAAATGCTGGTTTATATGTACACAGGTTTTTCTCCGTCTTGCTCCGTTTATCGATCTTTTGCCTATTTTTCTTTTGGTGCCTAATGATTTGCAGACAGTAAGGAAGACAGATTCAAAAGATATCCTGTGTTATCAGTTTTCTGAGAAGAGTTAACACTCCTTTCTCATACTTTACACAGCATCAAGTATTAAAGTGTAGACTTTAAAGGAGGCAGCCCATGCGATACATCACTGACTGTCACTTCTACAACGGTAACTTTTTATCTGACATTGAAACTTTTGATCAAAACCTGGGGAAAAAATTTAATATCCAAAGTTACAGCCAATTAGCGAGTTAGACAATTTGAGGTAGTTTGTCTTGTGGTCCAGCAGAGGGTACTCTGGTGGTTATATGGGTTGCATTGAAATTAATTCAGACAAATAACATGACATTTGAAAAAGTGACGGAGTCCCCTCATTTGTCCTCAGCTCCTCTTTTTCCCTTTTTTCCTCACCCTTTCTCCAACCACTGACTATTCTAAAGTCCAGTCGTTCACCGTCTTCCTCTGCCTCATTGTTTTACATAAGCTTTATATACGTTTACTATATATACTGTATATATACTTTTCTTAACTCATTGAGTCAGAGGTGTGTGTGTGTGAGAGAGAGAGAGAGAGCGAGTGTTAGTGTGTATGACTGCACGCCTGTCTTGTCTATTGGATTAAACTATAGTGGTACCTATTTTTATTCCAGCACACGGGGAGGAGAGAAAGTTCAGCGATACAAACATCGGTCTTCATATCACCACGCAGTCAGCTTGAAATCAGATAATCCTGGAGACAGAAGTAATGAAAGAGAGGGAAATATTCCTATTTTCTCCCTTTGTCTTCTATCTCTTTCAATAAGCAGTACCCAAAGAGATGCAAGGGGCGGATGAGAGAGGCAGAGTGTCTAAGGCAGAGTAAAAACAATAATGCCCGCTTAACTGCCTTTATGCGCCTTTTTATGATTTCACTTTAATTCTCAACTCACATTTGCAAATACAAATAACAGTTGCTATTTTCTACTTTGCCATGTGGGCAAAGTAGAAAAGAGTTTTTCATTCACATGTCTTTGAGACAGGGCGAGATAGACAATGCTTATTAGATAAGACTATACAGCAAACAGACATGTCCTGCATGTTAGCAGCGCTCACAATGGAAGGAAATTCACTGATGCTTCTGGACACATGATCAGAGATGTTCCTGCAATCAATTAGCGTTTCATGTCTCCTCCAGGCGACCCAGCTGAGGCTGATCAGAGCCAAGCTTGTGTCGAGACGGCCAACTGCTCTGTCCCTCTTGGTGCTCCTCTCTCGAGCCAGAGCCATCTTCAGGCTCTCTGTGCTGCTTCAGTGGTACTGTGCATGGCTGTGCCCCCCCTCTTTCCCTCAGTGCCCAAAAAGCTTAAGGCTGTGGAGAAGGATCGGGTCGCAACTTCCACTGACAACCTTGCTCTAACCCTAACTCTAACTCGAACCCCAGTGATCTCTGCAGACCAAAGTCACCATGTGCCCCCTTCAGAAAACTACAACTAACACCTCCACACCCCCTCTACTTTAAATACAATATTAAAGTATTTGACAGTGACTTGTCTCTTGTCATGTCATCATTTTTTGGGACAACAATTCCTGTTAAAGTGATGATGTTGTAAGTACATAATGTTACCATGGATTCAATGAGTTAAAGGTCCAATTTGTAAGTTAGTTGATTGTTGAGTCTCATTCACAACGCATTAGAAGCTGATGCTTTGGGTTTCCCAACATGTCAAATAGTGACGCTCCGGCAGCCGCCATGCATCCTGTTTCCAGTGTCATCATGGACAGACTGGATGTACTACTACTCGAGTGCTTTAACACTGAAGAAAACTTAATGTGATCATTCTCAGGAATGTTCTCGAGTAATAAAGTGATTCTTCTTTCTATTATTTTTCGATGTGAATTTATAGCAGTTCCTTTGTAATGGACATCAGACCTAATGATACCCTCAGGAAGTTTAAATCACACTAGATCTGATAATGTCTGTGTTTTCAATTCATGTTTCTGGGAAAGATAAAAAAATCGGACTAAAATTGCAACAAATGAGAGCCCAGGGATTTAAGGACCATAATTGCCTCAAAGAGCTGTGTGTCACATCCACTGCTTGCAGCTGGTAGCAATGGAGGCAACTCCAACAGCTGACAGTGTTGATAAAGTGACTGCCTTCCCCTCTTTGTTCGAAACTTCGGCATGAACCAACCTCTTTCATGACATGAAACTCTGTCACACCCATCAGGGAGGGTTACCTCACGGTTTGGACTCATCTGCTATGGTCCAGCTACATTATCCTCGGTGATGAAGGTGATGGTTTTTGAGGGATGTAAAAAAGAATCTTAAATCTAAATGAGATGTCTTCTTAAAAAAACCCTCATCATGCCACCATCTGTAACACCTCTCTCCTACTGGCCTGAGGCAGCTGCTCAGGATGTGCTTCAGGTTTCCACGCTTAGACAATGTTGTCGTCTCTGCCCTGTCCCACGCATGAAGGACATTACACACTGCCTGTTAGGAGTATTTTTTGACCATTGCATTCTCACCAGCCCAGCACGTGCCATTTCTGTCATGTCCGAACATGAAGCACCCCTTGGTACCATGCTACTGTTCTTCACCTCTTCCACTGCTGAGTCCAGAGCAGAAAAGTGTCTGCATTGGTTCACCACCTTCACCAGCCTGCTGTGACACAGCATAACACCATCTTCTGCTTTCTAATTTCTTGCACTTCTTATCTCAATTCCAGAATGGTGAACATCCAAATCATGCACGTCATTCTTAAATAAAATGTTGTATATATTTACAGATACAGATACAGATACATATGACCCAGAGAGAGACCGAGACAGAGTATGAAAGACATGGCACAGAAAAAAGAGAGTTTTTGAGAAACAGGAAAAAGAGGGTCTAGATAGGAAAGCAGAGAAGATCACAGACTCCAGACACCCTCAGGACATTTACCTAATAAGCACACTGATACTGAGGTGGGATGGAAAGAGAGTGGTGTTTTTTTGTGTGGGCAAGTTTGTGTGTACATGTCTGTATGTATTTGCTCTGAAAGTGATATCACAGCACAAACAGCAATGAGAGCTTAACACCAAAATGTCAGAAAAAAACAAAAATCTTAATCTTTAGGATTAATGCTGAGGGTGATGAAGCGTGTGTGCTTATGTAAGTGAGGAAGACAAAGGGGGAAGAAATTAAGCAGATGGAGGTACTACAGTGGTGCTAACCTGTTTTTCTATTAAACATTCATGAAATACATCTTCAGTGGCAAATATGATATGTTCTTACATCAAGTATTCACATTTACATGCTAGAGCTTGAAATAAAAAAAATAAAAAAATGTGTTTTTGATGAGGGACCACTGCCAGTAGGCGACGTGTTATATCACATACACGTTTAATGCTTACTTGCTGACTTTTGCATAAGGACATGGAGGGGATTTTGGAGGCGTTATTACAACCAATAAGGCTGACACCTGAGGTTAGTACCATCCGTTTTTTGTCGTATCAAAAGTCAGTGTTTTTGAAGGAGACCTGGGGATATTTCCAACTGCTTGTGTCGCGTCAAAAGTGGGTGATTTTAAGGAGCGCTGCAGACTTGTTGGCAACCAAAACCAGGTATTTTTCACAGGAAGTCGGACCTTCTCCATCCATGATTGTGGCGACCAAAACCTGGGTTAACCCTAACCCTAACCCTAACCCCTTTACCCCAAACAGTGCCGTTTTCTGAACGCGTCCTGAAGCCGAGTGGGTTTTCTTCCTAAACCTAAGCAGAGTATAAGCACAGTTTTAACTTATCTGTAGTTTTGCAAAAACGTACTTTGCTAACATTTGTTCTGGCAATAAGGTCAAGTTTTAGCACATCTGTTGTTTGCAAAAACATACATAATGAACATTTATTCTGGTGATTTGCAGGATGGAACAAATGGTATCACAACATCTGTAGTACTTTTTATGACATTCATGATTATGAATTCATTTCTCTCTAGCTGCACTGGAGTGGAAAACATGATGACCTCTGTATTTGGTGCAGAAACATAGGCTATATAGAAAATAGTCTACTGAGATGTTTCATTCACATTCAGCATCAGGCTTTACAGTGAAAAACAACAAAAGTGCATATTTTTTTCAAATGAAATGTTCAGGACAGTGGGATATTAATCATGTCATCTGCACACAACCATCCACTGACGGTGAGGCCCTAATATTCATGTGTAGCAGCTGATTAAGCCGAACATGTTCCACTTTGCTAGGACACACACGCGCGCACACAGAATTAATAACCCTCAACAACCATTACTGCAGCTTTCACATACACACACAAACAAATACAGACACAAGTGGATGTACACAAGAATTTATACACAAGCCCACATTTAAATTAGGAAGCTAACAACAGTAAGAGATCTCCAATCAGGGAAAAACCACAGCATCCAGCAGTACAGTGGTGTTTCAATCAGGCATCCAACTTAGTTGTGTTCATGTTGGTATATTAAGGGAGAGAAAAACAAGAAAGAGACGGCAAAGCAAAGAGAAACACTTGTTCATTTTTTGTACATGGGAAGTCCAAACGTTAGAAATTGGGAAAACAAAGAAAGAATCAATAGTAATGAATTAACTAAGGTGGTGAGACCGTAATGTCACGGTAGATGCTTCTGCTTAGTCAACTGTAAACAAAGGTTTGCATGCTGCCACACACTGTTAAATGACTAAACTCCACCAGAAAGCAAAAGAGAATAAAAAGAGCAAGTGACGATGGTCTTACGGTTGACAGTTGCCATCTCTTAGCAATTAAAAAAAAAACACTGCAGTGCACAAGCAAATCAGAAGAGACACATTCCTTCATTAAAAAACAGCAGAAAGGTCTCAGTCACCTTCCTCAAGTTCCTCAATAAATGTAGATGTCTGTGCTGGAGGATCCACCATGATCGTTTTAGGCATGCATCTATGCTTTTTGTTTATTAGGCGGGGTGCGTTTAGTCAGTAATTAATCAAAGTAAGATAATGCTAAAGCTCTTAAAGGTCCAATTTGTCTGAATGTTGATTTTCGAGTTTCATTCCCAACTCGTCAAATACCGACGCTTTGAAATTCCATGTCTGGTAGGCCACCATCCAAAAACAGCAGTATTTGATGAGTTAAACATGACTTTTCATGTGGCGTTGTTCTTACTCTGTAATGTTTGTGACTTGAAATGTAGAGGATTTACAATACTTGAGATAAAATACTTGATGGTAGTGTTATTTTTACTACAGAGATGAGTGGAACACAGGAAAGGTTGTAATTGCAACTTGCTTGCAAGGAACATCCAGCCAGAGATGCACGGTTTGAAAACAAGAAGAGAAGAAAGAAAAAGTACAAAAAGAATAAAGAGAAGGATATCAATCGACTTGGGAGAAAGGAATAAGAAGGGGGGAGGGAGGTGAGAAGTCGGCAGAGACTGAACCTCATGAGAGTATGGGAGAAGATAGGTATAAGCAGTAGGCGCGAATGGGTGAGAAACACCAGAATAAAACCAAAACAGAGAAATACAAGTTGATAGACAAAGACACAGAGATGGAGAATGGAGAGCGACAAGGTGGTGGGGGGACGCAGAGAGCAACAAATTAGCAGGAAAACAGAACAGCGTCCTGAAGGACTTCAAGTGGTGAATTAATATTGTTTCCAAACACCAAGGGAACTAACGTGACAAGAAAGAAAAAAAGGGGGGGGGGGGGGGACAAAACGCTCAAAAAATGGAGGACAGAGTAAGGAAAGGGGAAAAAAGACTCTATAACATCAAGATCCCTTGACCTAATGTCATTAGAATTTGCATAAAAAACAATTGTTTTTCATTACGGAAACTTTCAGAGCTGAAGTTGGATGGATTTATGTGTGAGTGTGTACAATCGGTTTGATGTATTAAAGCAATATAAGTAATGTTTGAGAAAGCAAATGAACACAGACCAAAGAAAGTCTTGTTTTGCAGGTGATCAAAGCGTGGAGTAATACAGTATAGTTACAGACAACGTCAGAATATAAGTTAAATACTGGTGCCCATTTTAAAAGAAGAGGAATTCACTCTCTGTTAGACAACCGTTCTCTCAGGTTACAAGGGCTGGATATTGTTTTAAAAAAATATACCAATACAAGTACCCTGTAGTTGATACTGATACCAATTTTGACTCCAAGTGGTTTCGGTGCCTACACATAACCAAAACAGCATTAGGCACTAAAACTACTTGGTTAGGTTTAGGTACCAAAACTACCTGGTTAGGTTTAGCCACCAAAATTACTTGGTTATGTTTAGGTACCAAAAGTACTTGGTTATGTTTAGGTACCAAAAGTACTTCAGAATTGGGCAACAAAAGGTCATGGTTAGGTTGAGGACAGGATCATGTTTATGGGTAACTACAGTATCAAACTTGGCACAAGGGATACTGACGAGGCTGCTGTATTTGACACACTGGTAATGAGAACAGGCTGGTCACTCATATGACAAGTTTTTCCTGAAATTATCCTTTCACATTTATGCATTTACAGGTGTTTAGTTAGCCATATTTTCAAACATTTTGGAGGCATCTCAACATGCTGAACTACCAGCTCCATACAACACGCTTAATGTCACCACACCACAGGCTGTATGGGTTGTAGCTGTTGCAGTGTTTGACCAATCACACGTAGCTCAAGCATACAGTCATTATATTCTAGGTCTGGCAACAATAATGAGAGAATTTAGGTATTGTGAGACTGGAGAAGTTTCATACAGTAACTACTGGGTCCAGGGTTATTGCAGTCAATATTTAAAAAGGTATCGAGTTCCCATACATAAACTTTTTGAGGATGGTACATAGCCAAGACAGATTTGATCCCTGACATCTGGCGGCATCTGTCACCTTGCAAAATATCATGGTATGTGTATGTTGAGACATATTACAGCTAAAGGTGCCTAAACGAATAATGTTCAAGAAACATTCACTTTTTTTCATGTGTTGTACTGGAGCTTAAGGTTAGATATAAAAGCTTTAAAAATCTTAAAAGGTACGCCATGCTTTGATAAATGGACAGCACTGATGGGAGGTATGAACTCAGTCTGGTACATTACGTAGGTAGGCATGGTATATCAACCTAGATATGCCAGCTAGAAAGGGAACATCATGTTTAGGCAGGTTCACGCAGTGCCCCCTTTTAAAAATGCGCTTCTCTTATTGTAGTAAATTGGCGGCAGGCAAAGAGTGGATGGAAAGTGTTCACTCTGTGGCAAAAAGGCTGAGAACAGTTCAGTTTTTAGAGTTTTTCCCATTTCGACTACTTTTTGATTAATAAGCAGCAGGAAGGAAATTGTTGTATTATAGTATTGTGTATTAGTATTATTATTTAGTATTGTGTTGCGATAGTGTTGATTTTGTACGGAAGCAACAGTATGAGATTTGCTTTGAAGGCTAATTATTATTGTGACCAGTTATAATGAGCATTAACACAATGAAAACAGAAGGGTTTTCTGATTGAACTAACACTTTATTATAATTTCACAACATTACAACATAATATTCTGACAAACATCAAACCTGATATTAAATGTAAATATCATTTTTAAAAACACTAAAGTATAAGACTTTAATACGGAAGATAAGGTATGAACATTGTCAATTTTCCTACCACAGCATACCTTGAAAATGGTACTCTGTAACAACCTTTAAATGCTGTTGGAGTTACCAAAAAAAACCTATAGACAGACCTGGACATCAGTAGACCCTGCAAGTGGCACCTGGTCTTGGAAAGATTAAATAATAATCATAATGTTGTCTAAGTCGCAACAGAAAGTGGCACGAGTGGATTTAGGCAAAGTGTCCTGCACTGTGAATGCAGCGTTTGATTGCTATCATAAATCACGCCGGATTAAGAGTGTCAGCAAAATGTAAAATAGAAATGGTAATTGACTGCCTGTATTGTTGAAATGTAGCCGTGGGTTTCAAATGGGACCCCGAGGTCTCATGGGCCCTGGAGCTGTGAGAATCTGCAGATGCACAAAGGTATCCTGAAAGGGAAGAACATCACACACCGCTTCTGCTTACATGTATTCAGTCAGCAACTTCACAGTATTCCAACCCAGGGGTAATTCAAAGACTTAAAATATTGAAAAATTTTAAAAGAGTGGAATAATTGGAAGGGAGAACTGACAGAACTTACAGATATATACTCCTGTATTATATGTGATTTGTTCTTCTGTTTTAGGATTTCATGTAATATAATACAGTATCAGGCGGAAGGTTAAACACAGTGGTGGACAGTAACGAAGTAAATTTACTTGAGTACTGTACTTAAGTACAGTTTTTGAGTATCTGTACTTTACTTAAGTATTATTTTTTGGGGATACTTTTACTTTCACTCCACTACATTTGAAGGACAAATATTGTACTTTTTACTCCACTACATTTCTATTGATGCTCTCGTTACTCGCTACTTTGGAGCTTACGTCAGCTGATGATTTTTTTTTTTTTTGTGTGTGCAAAATTCAGAGAAAATAAACTGTTTCTGCTAATTTGCGTATGGTTTGTCTTAGTCGTATTGCCGAACCT
Source organism: Pagrus pagrus (assembly GCF_965226575.1). Taxonomy (NCBI): domain Eukaryota; kingdom Metazoa; phylum Chordata; class Actinopteri; order Spariformes; family Sparidae; genus Pagrus; species Pagrus pagrus. The sequence goes on along the minus strand of NC_140192.1, from coordinate 12,896,049 downwards.
GTACTACGTCATGCCATACGAAGAAATGGAGGAAGAAACTGGAGAAACACGGGGGAAACTCCCACCGAGCACCAGTGGCCTTATCTCTAAACCCATGTTTGATTCGTTTCAGTTTAAATGTTTGTTGTGCTTATCGCGAACAAATTATATCACGGCCTACAAAAACTCGACTTCCAACCTGAAAAAGCACGTCGCGGACTTTCTGTTCATGTTTTTTATACAATTCATATCAAAGAGTCCAAGGTAGGGGTTAGGTGTGTGTGTGTGTGTGTGTGTGTGTGTGTGTGTGAGAGAGAGAGAGATAGAGTGGGTGTGTGTGAGAGAGAGAGAGAGAGAGTGTCTGTGTGTGTGTGTGTGTGTGTGTGTGTGTGTGTGAGAGAGAGTGTGTGTGTGTGTGTGTGTGTGTGTGTGTGTGTGTGTGAGAGAGAGAGAGAGAGAGTGTGTGTGGGTGTGAGAGAGAGAGAGTGTGTGTGGGTGTGTGTGTGAGAGAGAGAGAGTGTGTGTGTGTGTGTGTGTGTGTGTGTGAGAGAGAGAGAGAGAGAGAGTGTGTGTGGGTGTGAGAGAGAGAGAGAGAGTAGCATAGAGTGAGTATAGTATATATTTCATTTGTTGATGAATGCAGCTGAGTCTGTGTTCTGAGCTTCTTGCCTTTATTTGCTTATTTTTGAGCTATAAACACGTCTGTAGCAGAATCGCATCAGTGTATTGTATAATGACATTAAGCTACTTTCCTTTCCTGTATTTCCTGAGATATTTTTTAAATACTTTTACTTAAGTAATTTTTTAAGCAAATACTTTAGTACTTTTACTTAAGTAATATTTTGACTAAGCTACTTTTACTTGTATTGGAGTAATATTTGACAAGGAGTATCTGTACTTTACTCAAGTAGTGAAGTTGTGTACTCTGTCCACCTCTGGTTAAACATGGGTAAAGAAATAAAACACCATGTGTGAAGAACAGAAAAACTGGAAAAGATTCATAACTCCAGCTATAGTGTAAGCATGTTTTCACATACGCTACCTACCAATTATGACAGATTGCCTTAGATTACAGGTTGTCCGTATCAGCATATATACCGTAATTATATACCGCTTGATAATGAGACAGACTGTATCCACACTGAATACACACAAGAGGGTTAACCCCCGAGGTGCCTACAAAGCTGCACCGTGGCTCAAAACTGACCATGCAATTTACTTACATGTACACAACCATGTCCACAAACGGTTCTGGTTTTATTCTGAGCATGCGTTTGTCTTTATGATTCATGCACTCTTTCACTGTAAATGCCACTCAAGATTTAAAAATATAGATATATTTCCTGCTTACTTGCATTCATACCTGTACTTCAACCCTCTTTTCAAGGTAATTAGTGTTTGCCAGAGACCAGAGAGCGTGGGATGTAGTGTACTATAATAAAGGGCATACATACTGCATGTATACTGAACCACAGGCTGTGCAAAGTTATGCTGGATGGTATAGAAATCAACTTATTTTGTCTTTTGTGTATTTACCAAAGGAATAATTCATAGTACACATCCAAGATAGATGCAGATTTCATGTTTGTATTCACATAGATGTTTTTCTGAGGCTGTGTACGTCAGCGGCTGCACAGCATGGGGTAAATGACTGCTGCTGTTGTTGGTGGGCTGTAATGTGAGGGCCTTCTCATGCTTTATGGCCCTCCAGGGCACTGTAGTCTGAGGACGTCATGTTTATGTCCCATCAATATCCCATCACTGTGGAGAGCTGTTATCCCCATTAACCCACATACGAAGACATACACATGCACACACACAGAAAAAATAAAAACACACACAGGCAGAAATAGGCCTAAATCACACACACACACACACACGCACACACACATGCATAAATGGAAGACTTTCACAAGAGCTACAACACTGTAGTTTTGCAAAATGCTCAGACACTAATAAATTCCCAGTGACATTCACCCAAAACTCACACAAACACATGCATACATTGCATATTCATGCTTCCCATATTCATTTATTATACAAGACATCATGAACAGACTAGATTGGCAGTCAGTAGAGCGCATACCTCTACAGTCCCCTTGAATTCAATCAAAACTCCATTGCCCTTTATCAATTTAAATTTTAAACCACTCATAACTGCTTAACCACTGAAATAGGCCAGATTTTTTTCATCAAGATCCATGTATTAATCCCTAATCATAGCTACATATGACAAAAGAATGCAGTTTTTGTATAAAAGTGTCAGTATCTTAGTGTCATCAGCGATAATGCTTTTGGTTTTACTTGGTGAGGAACTTGGTATTGCACATCACTATTTGCACTCCTGACCTTACTGTACTGAAAGCTGTGCTCTGTATTTAGGTCACGTTTTCTGGCTAAACACTAACGAGTCCCTAAACTTTCTCCCTCACTGTCACTTGATGCCGCCAAACTGCAAAATGCAGCTTTGCCTCTTTTTCAGACCTCGGAGAACAAATGAGCTAACACTGCACTGGTCTGCTCCTTCTGCGTCTCTGTTGCAGCGGCACCGTTCTTGTCTGCCATTTGTATTCGATTCTGCTCATTTTCATTGACAAGACATTCCTCAGCTCTTTTCTTGCTTCTCTCATACTGCTGATTTCCCCCCCTCGCTCCTTTCTCATTTGTTCTCAGCACTTTTCTGCTGCTCGCTCATCCCTTCTGCTCTCCTCGTCGTCTCGATTCAACACTGGAGACTGACTTCCCCTCCTGCACTTTTCTCTCACTTTAATAGCTGTACTCTGCTTCCTCTCTTTGTTCTGTTCACCTAATTTTCTATGACTCATTCTTTCCCTAATTTTTCTGCACATAATTTTGCTTTTCTTCACCTCTCCTTTTTGTACTCTTTGCTTTGTCCTTTTTTTATCGAGACATAATTATCTTCTATTGCTTGTTTAGAGAGATTTATATTTTGCATTCAAAGCAATAATCTTTAAATAAGAAAAATAAGATTTTCATGTAAATAAATATCTGTTAAGTCACTATCTATTGCCGAATGAGGTAACACTATGATGATTGAGCCTGTGGCCCATTGATCAAAGCCCTTGCATTTGCTGTGATACCAAAGATGTACAATTTCACAAGCGACACACACTTAGTGACACGTTCACCCAGCAGTGGTTGGTCAGCCAGAGAAAGTAGGTGGTTTGCATCATAATGACTGGAACAGGTCAGCCTAATGTTAGACAATGAATAAGTATGTACTAGGGCTGGCCCAATGAACGATGCCATCGTCCATCGCCGATGGCTGACAGCCATGGACTACTAATCCCTGACCATCCTAACATCGTGATTCAAACAGCTCCCCACCAGAGAGCACAATTAAGTGGCGTGTCCCCTCAGAGTTGCCGTAGAGCAAGAGTTGTTGCTGTTTGTATGATGGGAGAGGAAATAAAACTAGCATGTTGGTACTCAGTGCACTGACATTACGTCTCCATGTCCCGTTTAATATGTTCTTATTAAACCAGCTCAGTTTGGCAAACCCAAGACACTCAGTTACATGTATGGCAACATTTATTTGGTGGCTAATTATTAACTGAACAGCATAAAAATAATTAATTTAGTCAGTATTTTTTTTAAAAAGTAATGTTTTATCACTTCATGTTCTTCAGCAAGAAAAGTTTACGATGTAAACAGCTCTTAACAAGCATGCACAGGTCACACACTGTTCCTCACACACACACACACACACACACACACACACACACACACACACACACACACACACACACACACACACAAAGCTTATTAAGAGAAAGGTCAGTTGTTTCAAAACAACAAGCTGCTTCAATAGGTAGCGAGAGGAAGAAAAACAAATTATCGCCCAGATGCTAAAATATAACCAGTGGGGTAATTTATCCACTTCTGCAGGTACAAGTTCACTCAAGATCTTCTGTAATTGCACATATGTTAGACTGTTGTGCTACTTATGACTGGGATGTTATTCTCTTTTTTTGGAACATGAAAGCCAAGTTGAATAACAGCAAGTCAGAAGTACAGCTCTTCAACTCTAATTAATGATTTATGTCTCGCAGTCACGGCAGACAGAAAGGACATTATTTAAATATTCACTGTAATGAACAGAGGTACAAAGCAATTTTATCATAATAACACTTAATATTTCCTGTCTAACACTCCCATATTGACGACCAAGAATGTTAACTAGCACGTGTCTGACAGGAAACAGATACAGCGGTTGTGGTACTGTGCCTGCATCAATAACACTGGTTTCTAAAAGGTTAAAGACTCTGACGTATAAGGTGTCAGCGACAAATCAGCACAGTTCCACCGATGCCCTTTCCTGCACAGATATATGTGTCCACAAATTCTGCGTCTAATTCGCTGTCAGTGCTCCAGGTCAAGACTTTGTTAAAGAGTTAAATAACAAAAAAAGATTGCCAAAAAATGGTAACAAGCATAAATGAGACACATTACATAGGTTTCTGTAAGTCAGTGTTGTGTATGTTATAATAAAGATTTAAGAGTTCAAACATTACCTGCTTTTAGCAAACGTGATATCATGCTGAATTAATTGAACGCAAAATGGCAATTGGGTCGTAGTATAAGGTAAACCAAAAACACACGTATATTGCTGTTGGGTAAAAGTTTAAAAAGCCCAGAAGGGTCAGCAAAAGGCAGAGAACAGCACCAGTCAAACATTGGCAGGGTACTGTTTATATAGCACGAGTATTAAAACATAAATGTCATTTTTAAATCCATCTCCAAGATTCCTTTAAAGCAATTTACTGAACTTTTAAACCAGTGATATTTACACAGATACTACTTTCTGCTTTATTCAAGAACAGATTTTTGGTTGGTTAGTCTAAAATGGCAATACTTATAAATATAAATTCCCCAAAACTTAACAAAAGAGTGATAAGAATTGATCCTTGAGTCTGTTTTCTAGGGCTGTACTGAATGGTTCAAAGCTTTGAAAACTCATTCAAAACTATGACATTCAAATCCATGTCTGCTTATTCTTTATAAAACCAGTACTTTTGCACAGTTGCAGAGAAAGACGAGGCTACTCCGGCATGTTTTGTATTATAAAATTTGTAGAACTAAATTTAAGTGGTGGCTGCATACGAGGGTTTCCGACTCATGTGATTTCCAGTAATTCAAGGACGATGGAAAGTAAAAATGTAATAAAGGACAGATGTAATTATTTCCAAAATGTCAAATATTCACAAAAAGTTTTTATCCAACCAACTATTCTGCTTCGGTCTATATTTGGATTGAATATCTTTCTACAAAAACACATTTTCACTGCAAAAAACTGTGAAAAACGGTCGTTCTTCTGTGTTTGCAGCACACAAAAGGAAGCACAAACCTGTATGAACGGGACATATCAGCAGCAAACTAAAAGCGTCATGAAAAAGTTATATAATCACAATAAATTATATATATATTTTGGATCCAACAGTATCACACTGTAGTAAATTACTCAAGATCATCATCACTTTCATACCAACATACTGTTAAAAAAGGTGTCGAAGAAATCAACATTTTGGAAGCAGTTTTTTTATACTGCTATAGAATCGTGTTATTGAAGTTGAATATTTCATCATAAAATCCAAACTTGATTTGAAAACCTCAGTAGAAGCTTGAAATGAAACTAAGTAAATGAAAATATTGGGTACAGCCATCTGTGTTCATGTCAACAGTGGGAAAAGAGAAAAAGAGAGTCACCTCAGTCACCAGCTCTGGTCTGAAAATGGGAAAATATAATTGCTGCCATTTCCTTTGGTGATTTTGACTTCGTTATTTTTATTTGTGCCAAGAGTCACGATGGGAAGAGACATGAATGCTAAGGGTTTAACACAGGGTTGATAATTTACATTTTTAAAAACATAGTTAAAAATTGGTTCAGCTGGAGAGGACTTTGCCCCGCTCTTAATGAGTTATAATACGGCTGATAACATGATGCTTGAGTGCAGCGGATTTTGAGCACTCTGCAGGAAAGACTTCTCTGAAACAAGTCCAGTTGCCTACGATACAGCACCTACAGTGTACGAGTGGAGGATGGAGAGGCCACGGTGCCACAGTGGCTGGTGTGAAATCAAAGCTTGAACTTCGGTAATAACTTCCGATTGGTGGCTCGGGCGTACTGTTTATGAAGCAAACTTCCACCTATAATCAAACAAGTCTGGAAAGCAGCGTGATATCAACAACTTTTTAATTAAACCACCTGCTCTCACACCAACATACAGCAAACACACCCCAGGCTCCTCCGCACACACGAACACGCACAATCAATGTCGGATTGTATTGTCACTGATGTTAATTTTGTTGTCATCGTCATTATTAACGGACACAGTGTGAATATAAATGTCAGTGTATGACTGTCTGTGACCTTTCCCTGGAATACAGAAGAAATCTCCTGTCACTCTGCGTTTCTCTATACATCTCTCTTAGCCACGAAGCATGTTTACATACACAGTGTATCACAGATGATGACTCGCATGGTGATCAGTGGTGAATTGAAAAATCTACTGGTGTCCGCGCGCTGTCCGGAGAATATGCCTGTACGTGTAAACAGCCAGTTCTGTACAAATAACTTCTAACTTTTTAGTTGAATCGAAGATTAAAATGTTGCTTTTATAGTCACTCATTCAGAGAATAAATATAATGTGGTCTGCTTGGATTCAGGGCAAGTACAATGGATTACAGCGGTGAGTTAAGCTGGAAATCATTTAATATGTTTCATTATTTGTGCGGATCAATTTAACTTAGTGTCAGCACAGACATCACAACCAACACTTTTCTCGATAATTTGAGAAATATAGACATGTTTTTCTGAGAAACCCTATTTTAAAGTAAAGTACAACAGAAAATTCAAGTTTCAGTGAATTCAGTGTTTCATTTCGTCTTTTCACAAAACAGCTGCACAACTTCTCAAACCTCTCCTCCAGCAAGATCGACTTCTACAATGTATATTATCACCCTCAGTAAGTCCTAAACAACCATATGGCTCGTTTCATTCTCTTCTATTGTCCAGAAGCCCTTAGCCTATAAACCTGTACAGCAACCCCGATTCAAATTCAGCAACTGAGCAAGTGGGGGTTTTTTTTGCAGTGTTTAGCAATCCAAAAGTCGACAATATGACACCATACGAGAAGTTAAACAGATAAGGCCCAGCCAAACATTCATTGGCAGTTTGTCTTCCACCTCCTGTTTGACTCGACTCCTGCCTCTCTTTTGTCCGCTTTATTTCACTCTTTATTTTGTCTCTGCAGAATCTTGCCTGAATACCTCAAAAGGTTGTATTTGTCAACCCACAAATTCCCGCACTAAACAGTGGTTCTCTGAGGCCAACCCATAAAAAACCAAATCACTTTTCCCACACCTTCTCATAAAGTGCACGGAGAAACAAAAGCCTGCTGTTATAGTTGCAAGATTAAGACTGTATACCCTTGCAGCAAAAAATCCTCATATCCAAGTTGTAGCTCACTTGCATTACAGGAGACAAATCTTTCTTGAAGAGTCTGAAGTAAAACTACATTAAGGTCCTGTGTAAAACAAAAATTGATTGTATCTCAGCCGGTTACACAGAAGTAAAGTCTGACAGTTGAAGAGACAAAGTGTGATAATAGTTACATAACAGGAAGCCTGTTGCCACTTTAGAGAAGACAGTGTCTTAATATTCCTACAACTTAAGGAAAGACAAGTCCTAAATCATAAGCAGCGTTGAAGTAAAGACCAAATAAACTGAGAACAAGTCAGGACCAAGGCCAGCTTGTACTGAGACGGAGACAAGACCAAGACTGAGGCAGGACAAGACGGTGTCAAGACCAAGCCACCGTTGCATAACGACACCCACGGAAGACAAATGGACATTCCTCTTCATTTTGCCAAAATATATGTGTGCATGTATAAGTGTACCATGAGAAGTGAATACTAGAATTTTACCTTTGTTTTCTTTGAGCAAACAAATAAAAAGCACAAAAAAGCTGAACTCAACTGAACCGTTTCTTTTCCACATTTTACCATCCACCTTACACAACACAATCATTTGTCCAAGTGTCAGGTTTTCTGGATGAATCGCGTCTTCCAATAGAAACCACCATCAAGTACAGTATGTTGTAAACAATTATTCAACACAGTGATAACCCTGCAGTTGTGGTCTTGACTTGAAAAAAAATTGAACACTGCTCTCTGTTTGAGAACGAGACAAGAATAACATATAAGTGAAATGTGGTCGATTCCGAGACGAGACTGAGACCATGAATGGTGTTTTTGAGACTAAGATCGATCTTGAGTATTACAACAGTAAGTATTTTTTCTTCTCTTTGTATGTCAGTGAATGGAAAAAGAACACAGAGCAAGTCAAACCTCTTGCCCCTGAAGCTGTAAATATGTTTTAAAATGTCAGCAACACGATCGTTTGCGATGCCGTGCTCAATTTTATGTTGATTGATCAGCGGCAGACTCAGGATGTTTGAGGAGCAGGGGCAAAAAAAATAAAAGGGACACCAGTTGTATGGGATGAGGCACCAGCTCACAGTATTAAAGTCGTGATTGCCACTCAGTCCACCAGTGTGATTGATTTATGTTATCAAAAATTCTGATGATGAATGCTCGCTAACGTGAAGCAGCAAAAAGGTGCAAACTTCTTTGCTGTTTGTTTTTGTCGAGTGCATCTCAACAGTGCATTAAATCACATGTTGCAGGAGTCTAGCATAGAAGAAGAAAACATAAATAAACAACCATCATATATCATAAAGAGTAAACAGCATCAAAGTGTCTCAACACTGCAGGTACACTCGTTAACACGCTGAAACCAATTACGCGCGTCCATCAACAGTCAAACAGGCGCTCAATACCCCCTGTAGCATCAAACTCGGCTCGGTTCAATTTTGGGAGTGCCAAAAGAAAACCAACACAGCTGTTATTTTGTAGCAACATGACCTGTATCAAAAAGAGAAAATGTAAAACGCACCACGGCTTGTTCCAAACATGCCCAATTAGTGCCAGTATTTATTAATATAGCTCATACAAACTCATGTTTGGTGAATGAAGAAGAATTTATCAGATCTATTGGCTCACCGTGCAAAAAGGACACTTTAATAAGGTACAGCCAACACTTTTCAGGTAAACCCTCAAAATGTTTGTCACATCACGGAGACACACTGACATTACTGATGACATTTGGAAATGCAAATTACAAGTGGTTGGAATCTCATTTCGCGAGCTGGAATCTAGGGGTCAGATGGAAAACATGATTTTGGTTTGATGATCGTGAAGAAGAGCATGCTAATCACTTTTAAAAAAAAAAAAATCACATAGCTATTACTTAAATCAGCTTTTGCTTACATTTGCTCCCCTTTTAATGTCACCTGCTTTTCCAGTTTTGTACATTTGTGATACCGCAGTCAAACCACTTGCATGGAAATCTACACGTACGCTGACTTCATACATTCCTTTTCATTAAAACCTGACAGGAATGGAAATCACTTTTGCAGCTTTTTCCTTAAACATAAAACAGCATAAAATGTAAGAATGGTTAACAAGCCCTTAAAGATGCGATACAGGGAGCTTCTTGTGCACTTTATTTTGATCCTGTACGTCCATAAAAATCCTTCAGTAAAAGCAATTCAGCGTCAAAAATATAAGCTGTAAAGAAACGAATAGCAGTGTAGGGCGTCTGGCCTGCCCTGCCAGATTCTGAGACAAACATGTATATGTACGCTCTGTCTGCATTTGAAACCCATCTCTTATAGAGAAGCCATGCATACAGATTGGCAAATCAATAGCTTCCTTTTGGGATGCCATTTCAAAGGGCTGCTCGGAATCTAATTTAAATCGTGACTTATGTTCACATCAATACGCATGTATGATATACCCCAGCAATTTTTCAAAAGGTGTGTGTCTAATTTAACATCCCGTTTGAGCGTGTGCACACATACTCTCTCATATCCCTGATTATCTGTGCGTGCGTGTGCTGATATTATTTGTGGCCATACATGCATGACGAATTTAGTACACTGTATTTATTCGCGCAGCTCAGCTCTCACCACATGTTGGATTGTGTGTGTGTGTGTGTGAGTTGCTTCATTATAGTGATCTGAGGATTCTCCGGTCTCTGAAGTGAAGCCTTTCATAACGCACGCTCATTCCAGGTGACAGTCACACACGTGCGTGTGCTGACGTGTGTGCGTGTGCTTCCCGCAGTCAGCTGCGATGGCACCCTGTCACAGTGTCTGCATAACAGACGAATGGTAATAACAGCCCACACTGTTCAGTGGCACCTGCCAGTCAAAGAACACACCCCTGACAGTCTTTGGCCTCATTTCAAGAGAGATTTAACACCCCTCAACATTTCCAGCTGAGTTTAAGGGAGGGGAAATGTGGCAAACATTCGAGGGGCAGAGACAAATTTTAATTACATGCTGCCGTGCAGATAACCAGCGTTTAAACATTTTGGAGTAATGCTAACATTGTCCCTAAAAGTTTACCTTCCAGTCGGTAAAAGGTATGAGCCATTAAATGATAAGGTTTGAGAAGGACAAAGTAGACTTTAGTGTATCATCCCTCATGAATATTTCTACTTTATACTAGGGGTGGGACAAAAAAAAAAAACATGGCAATATATGGTATCACCTTGTCTTGTGAAACGGTTATTGATACACTGATGCCAAATATGAATATGATGGTGCTTCGAACAGATTCTCCTGCCAGTTTGACTTACCATGTTCACTACCTCATGACTCCTTGTGGTGTCAACTTATGTCAAATTTTACGCAGATTTTATTCCCCTAATTGTTCCACTTTCTGACAGTTTAGCCTTTTGCCATTTTATGACTATTTTACATTGGAGTGATGGCACACATGGGCAAGTTGCAGTCAGTGTGTGGGATGAAGATGCACTAAGTTAAGAGTCTTTGCTCTTTTATACATCGTTTCATCTCAGTTCAGGTCAAATTCTGTGAAACTGAAACCACAATGCATTGAATAAACACAATTTCTGCATTTTGCCTTATATCACGTATCACAGAATCGCTGTATCATGAGTTACTATGTGATTCCTGATGTGAGAAACATTTCAACCAGTTGCAGGTATACTGTAGCTCTCTCAGACATGACCAACCACAGATCCACCCTGCGTTATTGAGTACTGAACAGTGGTATCCCCTTTTCATAGCATCACATTCATCATCTTCAGTATGTTAAAGGAGACATATCATGGATAGCCAGTGAATACCCAGTCTGCTCTGATTGGGCATCTCACACATGCCTGACCCAGCACCCCTCTCAACAACAGGTTTCTGTGTGATACAGGAGGTTCTGCTGGTGCAGACTTTGACCTTTTTTACTTTCAAGATCTTTTACATTCATGAGTTTGGACCTTTGATTCTCTCAGATACTTCAACAATGTCCCAAGTTTTCTTGAACCCAACGTCGCAGCTATTCGGGTGCTGCAAATATTTTCCAGTGGTCCCACATTGTGTTGCCAGTCGTTTTCTAACACGCCATGAAGAAAAGCCCTGTCCCAGTCCCAATAATTAACAGTGTTCCACAGGAGACAGTTGTTACATTCACATGCACTTATGTGGCTACACAACAAAAATGTCAACAAGGTGATGTGCAAGAGGGTACTCCTAATTGTCATCCACATTTTTTTACCACTCACAGCCATGTTATGAATTTTCAGAGGCATTTTTGGCACAAGGCCTCATTATCTACTGACCCTGCAATATGTCTGTTTATGTGTGTGTGTGTGTGCGTGTGTGTGTTTGTGTGCACAGGCCTGTATGTCCAAGCTCTCTGGGGTAAATAGACCATTTACCAGTGTCGTTCGGAGTAGATGGAAATAATCTGCACTCTCATTAACCCCAATTTCCTCTATTGAGACAGCTCTAGCCTGTCATTATTGTCATTTCAATTTCTTCTTCTGGTATGCCATAGCTCCTCTTTTGAACCACGTATCAAAGATAAAAGGTTTATCCATCGCTGTAGCGAAGACGAGAATTGTTGCCATGGAGATGATGGCCGACCTGAATGTTTGCTATTGGTATAGATTCCTGAGAGGAATCATCATGTTTCCCATCACCCCCTTTTATTTCTTAAGAATTGCAAAAACTGAAACTCATCCAAGAATGCGTGAAAAGACAAATTAAAAAAGATACGTTCAAGAAGTTTCGTAACTTTTGCTGGATGATAGCCAAAAAGTTACAGCTACTGCATCTAACTATCACTAACATTGCAGTGAAGGATTATATGTTAAAAAACATTACAGAAAACAGGAGCAGTTCCTGTTGGGGATTGAGACAAAGTTTAGCTCAGCAACTAATGAAAACCGAAAAATGAAAAGTGAGCATTTTGCAATGGTTACTGCATTTCTTTATGTGTGTATGTGTTGAGAGAAGAATGCTTGTCTTCTGAAAATAATTTCATTTTCTCTCTTGGAAAAAAAAAAACTCCCTGTTTCTTTATGAAAACCCAGAAGAGATAAAAAGTGAGACGGAGGCAATAAGCAGAATAAAATGGAAACGACAGGGATGCATGAAAGTCCATAGTGAAGAGACGGGAAGGCAAATGTTACACTACTGATTTCCCTCCACAGTGTATGAGAAGTGCAGCCAAGTTAACTAACATATTAATATTTTTTGAAAAAGGTTCAGCTCCCTGGGGGATAACTATCAGAAACACATAATTTTGTCCTCCTCATTCACGCGGTACGTGAAAAGCCTTGATGGCTTAAAACTTTTAATGTGCTTTACTTTAACTGCGGCAATAATTTTTGTCACAGTAGGTAGCATTTTCTGTCAAAGTTCAAATACAACACTTCATTTTGCAGAATTACAGCTGTAATTTGCATGACGCAGGTGCCTGATTCTGGCAAATGATGGAGTTCAGTTTTAAACGATGTAGGTCTAATCTTCAGTGATGCAAAACAACCTGTAAAACGCATCTTTGATAAGCTGCTTTATGTGTGTAATTACTGAAACAAAAGGTTTTAAAAATGGTGTCATGTTCTAAGGTGTTTCACATTTTCTGTACAATTGATTAAATACCACCCAGGACACAAGTTTATTACTAAAGTCATATTTATTTGGGATATATTTCTGTATCTTACTGCAGACATCAAATAACCATGATCCATTCACCAGTGCATTCCCCTTTTCTTAGTTAGTCATGAATTGGTAAATCATTTTGAACTTTGCTTTCTTCTTCATCTCAGTCGAAGCCTGCATGATTAACACATTCGAGCATGCCTTTATTGTTTTGTTGCATTCTTGCAGCTGGCTCCAGTAGATTAAACGCTGTACTCTGAGTTACAACAATTTTAACTGGAACAATTAAAACACAGACAATGTATGCCCGGCTTAACAGCTTCACACTAACAGACTACAAGCTGAAGCATCGCTCTGATAGATAGTATACAGTTTGTGAGTTAGTGTCAATTATGACATCGCCTACTTTATCAGGCTTAAATGTGCTGAACTTTTGTTGGGCGGAGGGCTTAATTAACTCCACCTTAAACCAGATTACACACCAAAGTATAAACTTTTTATTAATTACCATATAACCATCCAGGACCTTGACTGGGTAAAAAAATGTTCAAGTCCATCCCTTCCAAATAACTAAATTATTCAACATTTAATGTTTGGGAACATTCCAACAGCTTGTTATTGCCTCTCATGGGAATGGGTGTACTTGGTCCGCAACAGTGTTTGGGTGGGTGGTGCATGTCAAGTGGCATCTACATTAATGCCAGGGCCCAAAGTTTTCCCAGCTGAACATTGCATTGTCACAAGATGATCAATGTTGACCACTTAACCTGTTGAATTTTCAATGCTGTGGCTGATCAGCGTAATGGTGACAGAAAAACCTAATCTGTATATTTCTATTAGTACCTACTGGTTGAATCTTTGCTGGTTGGTCTGTGCCTGTGTGCCATTTTGACAAAGTTGTTACAAGAAAAGATCAGGAGCTGCCCCTTTGAAGGGGGCTTCACTGGTAAAATAGCTCTCAGATGAAGAGATGTCTGATAGACGTATAATCTGTCTGGAGAACTTCAGATAACTGACTGTTACACTCAAAGAAATATTGGAAAACTTTTGTGCGTATGTGTGAATGAGAGATTTCTTTTCTGTTGGCGGCAGGAAGGTAGGGGTCAGGGAGGAAAAAGAGAAAAGACGATATTATTAAACAAAACAAACTGAACAAAACACAGGCACATTAGTGTCATAGGTTGTAGTTGTATATAAACTCATACCCTTCTGTTTTTTGGGAGGGTTTTTGCCCTGACACCTGTCATAAAGTATAAAATAACACAATGTACTTCAGATTCTCTTACTTACCGTTCAGAAAATGTAAGAAGTCCCTTAAAAAAATCGTACTTTTTCTTCATCATCAGTGAAATCCCAGATAAAAGATCCCCCTCCTTCCTTATAAAAATTGTATTTGATTGTTTTACTGTTATATCAGAGGCAGACTTTGTCTGAAAAAATGTTGCCGCAGCGGATAATGGATTTTGGCTCTGCTGTCAATTACAATTTGGTGTAGATAAGTCCGTGACCATTTTCTGTTTTACTGTCTGCTAGTTTATTCATGTGTCTCCATGTTTCATTAATTTACTTTATTTTTCTACGAGCTTCTGTTTCTTTCTCTCTCTGTCTCTCTTGGCATAACAGTCCCAATGTCTTTGTGGTTCATAATTACCCGCCATATGACACAATCCTTTGTTAATTTGAGATTGTGATAATTGTCACTACATGTTGCTGGGAGTCTGGTACGGTTGGCAGTCATAAAGTCAATTCCTTTGACAGCCTCCATGAAATAACAACAGGCGTCAGTGATATGAAATCTGAGACCACCTGCCTTGTGTAACAGCTTTTGGAGCGTTCCACTGGGAGAGAGAGATGAAGAAAATCCTCTCAAGTATGAACATTTTCCCAGCATCTCTTCCTCAAGAGAGTTTCTAGTTATGGTAAGACTAAGGTGTGAGGTTAGGTGTAGGTAGTACTCTATGCTGTAGTGTATGAATTTCTGTAATGCTCTTGATTTTGTAGCACTGTTAGATACTGTCATCGGTGTGTGTGTGTGTGTGTGTGTGTGTGTGTGTGTGTGTGTGTGTGTGTGTGTTGATGACTCCTTGCGCGGTGCTATACTGAGGCTATATGAGCTTCAGAGGTATCCAGTTAATAAACGTATTTATTGCTACTGCCTTGACAGTCCCTCGTAAGCTATGAAAGCTCATTTAACCACACACACAATCCCCATGGTTTCAATAAAAGCACACTTTAATCACATTACCAACCTTATTATGATTTTTCTAACCTTTTATCTTTTTCCCCTAACAACCCTATTGTGCGCCGGTGGAGATCTACACCAACTGTACAAATGTGATGTGCATATTTTTCTCATAGGCCTGATTCAAGTAACTCACTGATTTTAATGCTTTTCAATCATTTCTAGGAAGGGTTCGAGTTATGTGGGAGCCAATGAGAGCTGAGCTCCCATAAGGTAGGGTCTGAGCTCCCATGAAAGCAGTAAAGCCACACATCTGTGGGGGTCACTAATACATGACCAACAACCTTTACTTTTAATTTTTTTAGTATTGAGTATTTTTTACATTATTTTTTACATTAATTATATAAATAGGTTAACAGAAAAACGTTTTCCAGACATACCATACTCTCTCTGAATTACAATGACCACGTAAGTCTATCCCTCTGGGGTGTGCGTGTGTGTGTGTGAAAGTCACAGACATGAACAAAATAATGAAGTGAAGTCACTAGTAACAGCAATATCCCAGAGTTGTCGCATCATGAGGAGAAACTTAACAAACTTTGTGAAACGGCCATAGTAAATTCTAAATGTGTTCCTTCTTGTAAATTCGGCTTTAAATACAATACATTGGAAGTTATAAACATGACTTTATTTCCCTTTAAAAAGTGTCAGTTTGTGGCAGCATCGCTGTAAAAGCCTGTCTGTTTTCCGTGCTTTAAGTGCACCCTGTCTGCTTCCGTATGTGAAGTGTGTCTTACCTCCCAGCAGCTGTTTGAACACACTGTTTCAACTGATTTCACCACTTACACTGAATTTATGAAAGGAGACAACATTTTATTGACAGTAAACATGTCAACTTCACTAAACAGTAGCTAATATAGTTTACTTCTCTGGAGAAAGAAGAAAGTGGAGAAGGTCACCAGATTCCCTTTAAAAAACACTCCATTTTGAGATTTGCTGCATTAGGAGAAACTGAAAAGGGTGAAGAGGAGGGGAAATATATGCCAGTTTGAACTCTGCAAATCATATTAAAACTTTGGAATATTAAATCTTCCATCTTTGCTCACTGGATCTTGCCCTTACTCGATGGTGGGGCACCATCGAGCAGAAAGGACACTTGAAATTCACCCTACCGAACACTTGATGATGATCACCACATGGAGATATTTTGTCCTGCCTATGACAGTTAGAAAATTAATATTCAACTTGCTAAATAAATGAATTTCTCTCAATAATTGCCCAAAATGTGGATGCCGAGAATGGCAAACTTAACTATCAGTGCAAAATTCCCTGCTGAATACCTGGGGATTTGAATTCAATCTGAAAATCAGAGAAGATTATTTAGGTTGAGGATGGAGGGCTTGAGGGACAGACCGCCTCTCCTCACATATCAGTTTCTTATCTGCCTTAAACTGTCTGCAAAACTTTGCTTGAATTAAATCTTGCCCTCTGGGAAAGCAACCTGTATTTGGGAGAGCAGCAGTGTTGGTCTCCAAAATGTTTGCAATAACATTCATAACACCACTATAATGTTAACTTGACTGACAGTAAAACTTGAAAGGTAGAAAATCTACAAAAAAAGCTTCCGACTGAAAGCAGAAATACTAATTAAAGGAAAACATTTGAGGGAGATCGGGAAGGCTCATCAGGCCACAACCACAAAACTACAGACTATTCTGATATTCTATTTTTGCATGTTTTCCTCTCTAGTACAGCAGTGAGAGTGACATCCGTCTCAACGTAAAGAAATACGCTGAGGTGGTCATCTGTCTCATTATTCACAAAGCAAAAAGATGAGATTAATCGTGTTAATGAATCCAGAGCGAGCATTTGCAGTGTCTGCTTGACTCCTTGACAGAAAACTAAGAAATGGTGCAAATGGTGTCACTGCAGCTGAAGACTTTTGGACCAGTTTAAGGTTCCACCATCATCATGTGTGAGGAAGAGCAGCCCACTGCGTCCATCATTGCGCCACTTAAAGCTAAATTGTTGGAGCACTGCAGTGTCTCAGAGGAACCCTCCACTTTAGTAACAGAGTCGAAGCAGACTATGGCCAGGGAGCTTGAACAGCGATATGTGGACGTGCAGCATGTCTTACATAAAGCATCCGTCATAGACACAATGTTCAAGAAGCTGCCATTTAAAAGAGTGGAGAAGAGATGCAATGTGTGTCTCATACATGATGCTGCGGAGCTGTGGGACCACAGAGTAAGATCATATTTGTTTTTCTGCCTTGTTGTGGTAATGTTTTGGAAATGAAAAATATCTTCATTGATTCTTTTGGTTCTGACATTCTTACTATTTGCTGTTGAGTAGATTTATTTTTTGTGGAAAGTGTTATTGACTTAATTTTTTACACAACTAACTAAATGAGATAATTTATAGTCAGCAAAGAAGAGTTTGGAGTGCACGAAAGAAGTAGTTTGTTAATCAATGTATTATCATGTCATAATGGTTTGTGATTTACACCCTTACAATAGTTTACAGAGCTGAGAGACTTTATAGAGTGTAATCCTTATGCATGTATTCTGCCTCTAGCCTGACATTACCTGCAAACTCTCAAATTTTACACGTGTAGCAAATTTACAACCAAACTTTCCAAATTAACCAGCTGCTAACAAGCAGCTACCGATAAATAGCAAATTTATCTTCAGGTTGTGCAATAAAAAACGAGCCCATCTGGTATCACAATCCTTGAGCTTTCACCCGAATACAAATCTGGTACAATTCATAGCCATCTCTATAGCTCAGTTGGTAGTATTTTGTAACAATGCCTACTTGCTGTTTCTGGGAAAAAATGGATTTTAAAGAAGTCTGGTGAGAATTTGAGTCTGTGAGAGAATAAAACTGAAAAGCCAACATGTGTTGCTGAAATAAAAGGAGCATGTAGTCTGATCATGTCTTTTTGGCAGCAAGACAGATAAGTCTAAAAAAGAGATGGGCTCAGCCATGCATCTTTAAAAGCAACACATACTGTACGTTCACACAGAGTTCAAATACACATATTTCGAACACACACACATACAAATGAATAGTTCCATATTTTTACTTTCCCTGTTCCACTGCACAGATACATACAGTACAACTGTATTAAAATGATGTCCTGGTAGGGTATTCTCCCCTTCATCTTAGTGATAGTTTCATTTTTATCTCTGTTCTGGTGATTTATAGGGCTGAGAGGCTGCTATTAGTTAGCTTAAAAAATGGCTGTGCACTGAGAAATACCAGCCTTGATTGGACCAGACATGCTCCTCCACCGTTTTACTTCCTGCTGCCGAGGAAACCCAAACACACACAGCAACACACACTGACGTAAGTGCACTCCCTACCCATCAAATAATTTTGGCTTCACACTTACTTTTGATGACAAGTGATGGGAGCCAGAAATAAAATGGAAAATATTGAATTTATCCCACAAAAAATGTTGCTTTTGAGGGGACCTGGCAGCTGCGTGCCAGTAACACAAAAACATTTTCTTTTTCAATTTTTCTGGGATTTTGTCATGTGACATGTGAGAGCGAGAGAGGGAGAGGGGGAGATGATTGAGATGTGAAGAGGGAGAAGGAAAGAAATTGAGCTGTGAGGATGAAAGATAAAGCAAATACCAGAGAGGAGGAGGTGATAATGGAAAGAAAGGATGGGCTGTACACAGATATACTAAAAAGGAGAGATGGAGCGAGATTAAAAAGGAAGACAGACTGAATAGAGAGGATAAACTGGAGTGAGATAACACTGAAAGGAGATGCCATGAGAGTGAAAGAGGGCAAGAAGGAGGAAAAGCCATGGTAACGGACAAAACCAGAGAACGACTAAAAGCCTCTTCACAACGAGCACAGAATTTCATCTGACAAAATAGCACGGAAATATATAAAAAATGATGTTTCCTAATGCCCACCACTGCGGAACAGTCATGTGGTGGAACAAAATATTCGGACGGACCGCGATGTCAGTGGATTTCCGCCTGTGGAAATATACGCTTGACCAATGAAAACCTTTGTTTCAGCTGATGCCCAGGTCACCTTACAATTTGGTCTCACATCATCCTGTACTGTATGACAAACACCACAACGACTATCTCAAGAGGTCAAGGACAATATCTGGCTTCTGATTGCACAGCAGCTGGGATACAATGATGCTAATGTTACCTGATTACGTTATTTGTTGGTCAAGATAAGGAGCTCTTGAAAAGGGTGCTTTTGGGGTCCAGGGTGAAGTTATTGGCCAAATCTGATCGTGAGGTGAAGGTTTTCTGCAAATGTGGGGGACAGGGACGAAAATGGTACCGCAGATACTTCTCAATGGACCTAGAGACAGGCAGGGAAATACACACACACACTTATATGAGAATAGGAAGTAAAATCCAGATGTTTTACAGAAACAGACATATAATGACACAAAGACTTGGTGACAGAATGTCCCAAGTTCAGTTAAGCGCAAACTTTAAATTTGGGCTTTTGGATATCATAAAGACATTACAAGACAGGAAACAGAAACTGTAATGTTTTGAGTAAGACCCAAAGAGAAAAAACTTCAAAATCTTCAAAATTACATATTTACTTAACCCAAGGAAAAACAGTCAAATAAAGAAAAGATACAAAAAGCCATAAAGGGCAGAAATAACCAGCTCAACCTGGCCACAGACCTCAGGCAATTAGACTAACACCACTCTCCAATAGCATGGAGAGGCAGGACTGTCTGCAGTGGTGGTTGCTTGCCATCTGATTGCCAGAATATATATAGAAAGGTTAACAGGCGAGGCAAATGATGAGGCAGATCAGTCGAGGTAAAGAGCGGATATCCAGCTCGCCAGCTTGAATGTCGCTAAATGACCGGGGCAGCTCCAGAATCAGCAGTCTGGACGGCGGTCAGAACACCTGACTGCTCTGTCACTCCTTTATCTTACCTGCAGTTTTGTTTCAAAGAGCAGATTGCCCACAGTACAGAAACACCAGACACGTATTAGACAATTTAGGCAAATCCTGTTACATGTCAACTTAAGGGAAATGGATGTTTTTTTTGTTTTTGTGACTTAGGCTGAAAATGTGATGTATTTTTTACAAAAGCGTCTTAGTGGGTGCAGCTTAAAACACCATCTCTTCAACTAAGCAGTCTTTGTTGTTCAGCAGTCATGATTTATTTCTTCTTGCCCGAAGACCTCTATCCAACACCCAATTCAAAACTCTCTCAAAGGCTTTCTTACAAAGAAAATTTTACCCCTAAACCTTCAGCGTTAATAAAATCTTGCTCCTATTAAGCTGCACAGGACTTCAAATAAGGCCTGAAGGCTCTAAGTTTGACCCTCTGTCTGCCCGTCTGTACATTCGCCTGTATTACTGTGTATCGGTATGTTTCGTCAGCCTGCCTGTCTGGCCATGTCTTTCCCTTTCTCGCCACCTTATTACGGCATCTGTTTGTTCTGTCTCTCTGTATCAGCTTTAGGCCTATAAGCTATAAAAAGGTGCAGTCCGCCCAATAAATGGGCTCTATTAAATACAGCCTGAAGGAGGTAAAAAGCCCAAATCTTCAAATGCCGCCTGTCACTGCAAACCAAGGTCACCTGGGTGTGAGCGTCCGTGCATGTGCACGCTTGTCTGTCACTTTTCTTCAAGGTCACAACTAGACTTTAATAAGGCAGATGGTGGTGGAGGTGGAAAAAACAAGGGATGAAAGGTAAAAGTAGGAGAAGAAATGGGGGCGAAACAAAGGTGGAAAGGGAATGGTAGACATAATGACTACCAGTCCCCTCGAATAGGTTTTTGGTTCAAACCATTTACAGTTTTGTGATATTTGAGGAAAAAATGCTGTCAGTGCTTGGAAACAAAATCTTCAAAATGTAGCTTTTTGCAGGAATCAACGTGTACTCTACTTTAATGACAGCAGAAATTTGGTCAGCATGACATTTTTGCAGAACTGCAACTTGTGTGTGATTAGCAGGATATTTTATTTTTCCCCCCTTTTTTGTATACGCCTATACCTTCTTGCCTTTCATATTTATTCAGTTTTCATTGTGCTGTATCTAAGAATAAAGCAAAAAAATCTCGGTCTGTCCGTCTTTTCCCTCAATTTGGTGCAGTTTGGTCAAGGACACTTTCAATATGAAGAAAGTTTCAATAATGAAGGACCTCCACTCTGTGCAGCAGCAGGGGAGGTGCTTAGGGCTCAAGTCACTGAGAAACACACGCATATGCATGAAAAGTTATTTCATTCAGCGTGGACTAAAAACTAAGAAAACTATGACAAGTAGACAGTAAAAACAGGTCGAACAGTTGAAGGTCTTATTGGTCAAAGAAGCAGCTAAAGACTCTTCCTCTCTGGAGTATTGTCGAAAAATCACCTCTAACAAAGCTCTGCTAATTCGGAGATAAACACAATGAAAGTCTCCCTGTATGTAGTTATTTCAAAGCTTTTTTTATGAAGCAGCAAAATAGTTTTGATAACACTGTGATGACTGTGAAGGCCAAGCAACCGAGCAGGCACATTTTGAACTGGCGCTGCACTGGTAGGGGTAAATAAAGGACCACACAAAACATCCCTCAAGAGGAGTGGGTGTGATTTTAGTGATTTTTCAACAAACTTCTGGTCTCTATTTTTATCCAGTTTGTTCGTCTGTTTATGCAGTTAACTGACTAAGCAACCAGAAAGGTAAAGTGAGAGCAACTTGAGCAGTGAAGGAAGTGTGGTTTGATTCTGTCTTCTTGCGTGTCTCTGTGTGTGAGAGGTTAAAATGCAGGATGCTTCACGAGCTGAGGTCTTCAGAGTTCATACACAATGTCAGCACAAAGGATGCATGAGTGATTCTGCAAGTGTGTGTGTGTGTGAGTGAGAGAGAGAGAGAGAGAGAGAGAGAGAGAGAGGGAAAAGCGTATGTATGTGTGCTGCAATGTTAGCACGCCCTTGGTGCCCTCTCCCCAATCAATCTAAGAAGGAAGTGTTGGGTTAGCTCCGCCCCTCTGCCCGAGCTAAACGAATTAATATTAATCAAGCATTGATTAAGGCCTTAACACTGACCAGCCATTATTCACAACACCGTCCCTTCCTCGATTCATCCTCTTCTGTCCATTCCTCCATCCTGTACTCTTCCCATCCACCTTTTCACTTTCTGTCCCTCCCACTTGCTCTCCTTCCCTCCATGAATACTCAGACTGCCATCATGCATTTCCCTTTGTTTCTTTTTCTATCTTTCCGTCCACACTGTCTCTCCCTCCTTGCCTTCTTTTTACCAAAACTCACTCATGTCCTTTTTTCCCATCGACTCAAATATAAAACCGTGCATCGTTCTCTCATCTTCTGCCCTTGATTTCTCTCTCGTCCACTTTCCTTCTACATTTTCATTATTCCCTCTATTCGACTTTCCATCCATCCAGGGGGAGAGAATGCAAGGAAACGAGTGAGACTGAGGCATACTGAATAAGGGGAGGGCAGAAGAGAGAGAAATGGAGAGCCGGACATGGGCAGCTCAATAAAACACAATAGGCCATTGTTCTGACATGACATTACTCACCTGGGCAGAGAATAGAGAGAAGAGGGAGTTTGGGGGTAAAAGAGAAAGAGGAGACAGAAGATGAGAGAGAAGGATGGAAAGAGAAGACAAAGGCAGCACAGAGGGGGGAAAAGATACAGAGGAGGCTGTTGGAGGGAAAAAGGCCATCTGCGACAGCGACATCACAAACACCAGGACAGAAAACAAACTTTTCATTTGTCTGCCTGCTATACCAAAAAATTAACCCTTTCCTGTGGAAAGGTACTGTGACAGGCATGAGAAAGGTGTCACAGTGTATATTGAGCAATAAAAGTATGCGACATACTGTGTGGTACCGCCACTCTTTGGTGTCCACACATACACAGGTATCTCTTGAAACAAAGCTTTTTCTATGCATTTTGGCCTTTTGTCTGTTGACAGGGTTTAAGTCTGGACAGGCAAAAACAGAGATTTTTGGAAACAATGACTCAGACGCACATGTTGTACAAGTGTATTTGAATCGCCATGGTACGTGGGTTTTCAGGCGTGTAATGAATGAAGATTATTTTTGAAACGGTGCTAAAACACCTGTCTGGACGGACACCGGCGGCCAAAAATAACCATGTATGTGTGGACAAGGCCTTGATTATAGTTAGTATGTGCTCTTTTTCCATATTTGATTTGTCAAAGAGTTATTCTTTCAATATTTAATCAAGGCCATTGGCTTTTACCAACAGCGTCATTGTTTGAGAATTTTGTAAAACTTTGTTAGTTTATATCAAATGCTGTCATCTTCATAATTCTCTGCTCAATATCTGTTCATAGAGACTGCTTTATAGTTACAAATTAAACACTAACATCACCCCATCTAAATGACTGATAAAGAGAGCAAAAATGGAGCTCTTCCAGAATAAATGTTGGCAGCGCAAGTTTCTGCAAAGCAAGTTCAGACTTCACATTTCTCTATGTTGAAACTTTCAGTTTCTTTATGTTCAGTTTTCAATTCTATGTTGTGACAACACTGTAAGGGTTAGGAAAATATCGCTGTTTAGCTTGCCTGCTTTGCAGCAAACACAACTGTAACTGTCCCAACAGAAATTCACGCAAAATGTCTCACCAAAAGATGTTGGTCTCGAACACTGGTCTCCTCTTTAGTTTGCATGCATGCATGTTTCGCCCCCATCTTGCTTCATAGATGCATTAACTATCAACAAACAATCATGCAAATTAGGTGTAACAGAATTTTTTTAGGGAACCAATTCACCTAAAATTTCCATCTGCCTTCAGTCTGGCTGGCCAAGAGATAAAAATTGAACTGCTAATTGAAGTGACTGCTATTTCAAAATGTATCATAAATGTATTACAAGACTGAGCAATAAATGTCACTACCCCCTGAAATTCATTTTGATTTTCTAAATCTCTGGTGGGCACCAGAATTATGACCTGGTGTACTGTTAAAGGATACATGTATTGAGGAAAAGCGAATCCTGCCTGTCAAGATTCCCACTTTTCTGTATCCTGATGTTAAATGAAACCAGCAGCCAAATGTCAAGAAAATTACACTGTATTTGTCAGCATGAATAGGAGGTTTATTACATTTGCATCCTTGTCAACAACAAATCCAATGCCTTCTCTTTTTCTCTCTCCCACATATATACTGTACACACACGCACACACACACACACACACATGGAAACCTGAAATAAAATAAGAAATCACTGTTATATATGCACTGATGCACATCTTTTATAGCAAATAGCATGATGACACACAGAAATCCACATGAATACAGTGTGTTCAGTATTCATTCCATCAACACACACACTCATTACCTTGGCAATAGTTAGCAGAGGTTCATTGTTGCAGTAGCTGAATTTTTGTTACTTTTAGCACAAACTTTGTCAAACTACCAAAGTATTTTCTGTTTTCCCCAAGGACATTTTTAATAGATAAACGTGACCACATTTTTCCCTCATACCCTTCATGTCAGCGAAGCCTTGAAACACCCGTGTTTGTTGTCTTTTTATGCTGCTGTTGGTGCTGGTATTGCTTTTGGTTTTTATACCTTTGTAAATGAAAAATCTGCCTCTCAGGCCTCTGTGAAGTCAAACACTGAAATTATTCCAAACAGAAGGAAGCAGGCAATCAAGGAGCTTTTTCTCCGCAAAGAATGGCCTACCAAAAGGCGGATCTGGTTGATATATCACTGACAGATCATTCTTCTTTTCAAAATTCAATGTCCAAACAGATTTGATTTGCCAGAAACAGGTGCAATTCAAGAAACCATTCAACAACACAAAAGACTGAGGAGAGAAAATGCATTTTTGAGCTTGAGTACTGCTTAACATCGTACAACTAACATTGGTGCAAGGACAACCCATTGAAGTAAGTCTTACTGAAGTAATTAAAATTCCATGATATGCTGATAGATATATTACAATGTGAAAGTGAAGTACATAATTAGTTCAACACATTTCATGGTCACAGAACCCACAGAAATGAGATTCACCATAATCCAGGCATCTTATTAAGACAGGTTTGTTAAACAATTACAAAATGAGCTTTTCCAAAGTTGTCAAAATCACTGTACGTCTACATGTGAGATTAAAATGTCATCTGTGTAAGAAAAAAAAATGTTCATGTAAGTTGGAACTGCAGAGAGGGGAGAAGACAGAAAATTGACTTCTTGCAGCCACAGCACCATGAGCCGCAATGCTTTCCATCCATGGCTATTTCTCACCAGATGACTGTGTCATGTTTGCCTGCAATTTAGCACTGTTAAATCTTGAAGTAGGACATCTGTTCATTGCCTGCACTTCCTAGGTTATAAGGGACATTCTGGCGGCATACGACACTAGTCTAAATTCTGTGGTTTCAGCCATAACTGTGTACCGAGTTAACAGCTGAGATAGAGAAATGCAGCAATATCTCTAAAATAAGCCAAGCAGACAGTGGCTGTGTCCAAATTCAGGGGCTGCAGCCCACGAAGTGCGCATTTGAAGGCCAATTACGTCACAACACTGCGCAATGGCTGTCCAAATTCAGAGGCTCCTCCAAACGCAGCCCACAAATGCAGCCTAGCCTTCCCTCTTTTCGGAGGACGCACCGCTACTATCCTTCGCGGCCTGCCATATCCCAAGATCCTTTGCGCACCGCTGCTCAGTCCCGAAACAGAAGAGGAAGCAAGAGAAAATGGCGACATCAAGTGGCACAGACACGACATTTAAATTTAAGCAATGGGTTTATACTCGGTTTTTAGTCATTGGAACATCCAACGCCAGATATGTTAAACTTCAAAACCTCCAAATTTCAGTTAAAATATGTGACGCTGGTAATGCTATGGTAAATATAGTTGTTATTCACTAATGGGTTAATGTTTATTTTGTCATGTTGATGATTCAATTTAGATTTGACACATTTCGTTGTTAATTTTTATACACACACAAATAAATGTACACGTTTGATAGATTTGAACCAAAACAGACTTTAATGCATCTCTTCATTCACAATCGTGACGTAAGGGTAAGGGGCGGGAACATCTGGTGAGGCAACCAGGAAATACTCCGAAGGCTAGACCGTCCCATTTAACAACGGTGGACGAGGCCTTCAAAGTCCGAAGTACCCGGCCCTCGTGGACCGCGAAGGCTAGGCCATTGAAGGCTGCAGCCCCTGAATTTGGACACAGCCTATTACACACAAGCAGCCACACAATCATACAGGTTTTAAACAAACCCTCGCGTTGGGCAAACTTAAATGCAGAGAAAACAAAAAATAAATTATACCCAAGGCATCCATTGTAAACATTCAACACATTCTACACACCCACTTCCCAAAACAACATGACCATTGCAGTGTAATAGCGACACAGGTACCAGACCTTTGTTGGGTTGCTAACAAAGCCCAAACATTGCACAAGTGCAACAACACTTAGCATGCCAGCTAATGTTACTAACTATTCAACAGCAACAAGTCCAGCTTGACGTCCATCGTGCAGCCTTTTATTTAGCAAAGCTGTTGGCAATGACTAAAAGCAAGTCTGAGATCTACTCTTGTCTTTTGCCTCTTGCTCGGTCACTGTACTTTTTCTTCCCCATCTCTTTTCAGCTTCCTCTGTAAACACTGTGTTCTGTCTCTTCACCTCTGTCATGATGTCTGTAGAGGCTACTGAGCCCAGTTCTGTTGCCCTCTTGCTCGAATCCAGTTCTGGTGCCCATAACAGAAGAACATTAAACTACTGACATAAAATGATAAAAAATCGCCTTTTAAAAACAGCTGGTGAAGGACTTAGCCAATTGACGATATACACGTTCAATCGCCCAACGCTGGCTGCTGTACATCAATACATCAGCACAATGTGGGGCAGGCAAACTGCTTTCAAAGAGGAGGCTATGTTTTTTCCCCTCTCTTATCCATTTGATAGCGTCAGTACTCTTTGCCTGTGATATAAAAGAATTTACCTTTCTTTGACAGGGAACCCAAAACAGACTTTTCACTTTGGGGGGAGGAAATGATTTGGTCCAGAAATTATTTCTTTGATCACTCATCTGTGCCCCAAAAACTTTTAGATGTCCCCGCTTTGATCTGTCGATTTAAGAAAGCATTCTTAGAGGGGTACCGGAAAGTAAAGAAAGAGATGTGCTTCTCTGCACAATCGAAAACACCGGCAAGCCACAATCACTCAGGTGGATAAGAGAGGCAGAGAGCAACAAAGGAGACACTCCTCTTTTCAAATCAGCCCACTTCCACCTTTTGTCATTCATTTTTTCTTCATTTTCAAACACTTTTCATCTCCTGTGCATGTTTCCCCTCTGCTGCAGAAAAACAACATCAAGCGTTTTTTAAGCATGGCTGCCTCCTAAAATGGAACCTAACCTCCCATCAGCTTCTCTAAAGGAGGAGCCTGAAACTTTACCAATAACACAACACGGAAATAACATCTCAAACACCATCCGACTGTTTTATTTTAAAGCCTGCATCAACCATCCACTTTTTTTTTTACACAAATATCCCACACATGCTGGTAAGGACACATTTTGTTGTGTGTAAACTCCATCCACTCCAGTCTAGGTTCACAAAGTTTTACTTCACTCTCCACACAAACACAATCTTTAACCTCAACTTAAACACACACTTTTTTTTTTTTGCCAGAATGATTTTATACATAGAATTTATGTGGCTTATCTACAACTTAATTAGTTAAAGAGCGGGTTGGTCTCAGCAACTTTAATAGAGCTGTAAACTAACTTTACCGCTTATTCAATAGGTAAACTACAATCTGAAAATCAAATGTTAAACAATCTGAGACAGAGTGATGGAGGATAAACAGAGAAAGAAAGTTACACTGAATCCAGATTGAATAAGATGAGAACACAAAAAAAGGTGATGAAATGGAAGAAAAAGTGCACAAAATGATGAGTTGGAGGAAGCAGAAAGTGGTGCCTCCAATAAATTCGAAGGTAAATCTGTTCCGGTGGTTGCTTCCTGAAAAGTAGTTTGGCTGCCTGGAGACGGATGGTATCCCAGGACCAGACCCGGCACCACTGCAATTACTGGGCCATAATTTTACTGTCATTGGTGTTTCTGGGTCCTGCAGTGGAAGCAGATGGACGGACAGGAAGGAAATACCAAGATGACATAAAAATATCAGAGCTACACACAGCTAGTAATAAAATGCTTATCTGATTATAATCAGTCAAGTTTCAAAAGTAGACATATGAAACAATTCTGGTGAAAATGAATGCAGTCTACAGCATTTATAATTAACATGGACCAATAACTAGAAAATTGGTAATGACAGTGAGTTGAGTCCATCCTTTAAGATAACACAATGGTATTCAAAGCAGGGTCCTTGGAGCGGTGCCCAACAGGTCCCCAGTACAAAGGGGAAAACTTTATTTTCACTATAATTCAATTCAGAGTCTGAGATCAGCGACCCTACATCGGCCCCCAGCCTTAGTCCCCATTACAACTGTCAATCTCTTGTTTGTGCTAACTAATTTACTTTGGGGAGCCAAAACAAAGCTCAACAAAGGATGCTGTCTAGTCATAAATCCTTCAAGACTGTGCATCAAAGTCAAAATTTGACTTTTCCCAAGAGAAGGTGCGAAGTTGCCTCTCTAAATGTTACATCGCTCCTTCTGACTTTCTTGTCTGAAGTCTTTTCTGCTCTGTTGCTGTCACTCTTTATCTCACCAAAGTAGTTGCTGACATCTAGAAAACGGTGAGTTCACAACAAGATGGGGTAAGAAATTAGAAGAAGTAAGAAGCCTTATTTATTTTTTTGCTTGAAATGGTTGTTTTACAACAAAGTTGTTTGTTTGATAACTTGTTTGTTATCAAAAATCAACCACAAACAAACATTTAGGAATCTTACTGTTGAGTAAAAATCATTATCAGGTTGTAAACACGACTGGAAATTGTTCCAAGGGTTCCTTAAAAAACATTCAGATGTGTAACGCTTACAAATGTTGAAACGCTGTAGTCCCTTCTCTTCAGTAGTTTTAGGTCACTCAGGTTACTCAGGTCATAAATATGTGTAATGTGAACATGACGTGACATGTTTTATAGAAACGTATCATTGTTTTGCAAAGACATTAACAGCCATTTTATCCTGACAACTGGGCTGATTCTATAATATGGAAGCATAAGGAATATCGGGCTGTGGCTACAGAGGACACATTTCTTAGCAGAGTCCTTTCTCTCTTCGTTCATCGTAATAAAAAGATAAAGCAACAGTAGAGTTTTAAAAAAATTTAATAAAATAATAGTTATTTATATTATTAAAGTGTAGGGCTGATGCAATGTCTCCGTTACTCAGCAAACAGAGAAAAGGGGATTGTGACCTAGTAAGAGAAGAGACAAACTGAGCTAAAACTTGTGAGAGCCAGGATAGGACCGCCACACAAAGCATCGCTTGTCTCTGTCAAGGCAACACGCTGGACGCCAGTGGGACTCCCTGGGGGACTGAGCCTAGCTGTGAATGTAAATAAGCCTTACAGTATCGAGGCACGGTGCAAACCTGAAGGGAGGATGAGAGAAAAAAAAACGAGTGTGGAGAAACGTCAAGCGTAGCGAAGAAAAGTAATTTTCACCGAGAATGGTCATGTAGGGATGGCACACACACACACACACACACACACACACACACACACACACACACGCTGCACACACACAGATAGATAGCTGATGCTGGGATGTAATTTGTATCAGCTGTTTGTTGGACCACCAGAGAAATACAGGTACAAACATATACACACACACACACACAAATAGGGACCCACAGGGGGACATGCATGCACGCAAGTTAGCACACACACAAACATAATGCACCTGCAGCAGAAATCCACAAACATCTACACCTCTAGCACACACACACACACACACACACACTAAGATGTCACCAACTCTTACACAGAAACACACACACTGACACAAAGGGGAATCGAAGCAGGAGACACACAGACATGCAGGTGTGAAAACACGCATACATGCCTACATATTCTCAACAGCAAGGCCTCTGACGAAGATGATAAACAAGACCGCAGTGAGGTGTGTATTAAAGTCTTCATACATCCCGCCGAGGCTAGGCGGTCGGAGGGTGAGGAAGGGGGTGGAAAGACACAAGGAGGGTGGAGGAGATGGATGGTGGGAAAAAAGGGGGGGAAATGCCGGAGTGTGGGAGGCAGGGTGGCTTAAAAAGATATTGTATCACAGGTCAACACATTGTCACACTTTTATTTTTCTGCATTTAGCATCCAGGGTGTGAAAGACTGGGTGCTGTGTTAGCTGTAGTTGGACACAGACTATGATTGTAAGTTCTCTCAGACAAGTTGGCGATAAAACAAATACTTAAAATAAACAAAATTATGCACATCACACATTTTAAAACTGTGTGTGATGTGAATAACATCGGTCGTCTAGATACAATTCAGTGTTCTGCTGGAAAACCTTGCGCCCTGGAACTAACGTGTCAGCAATTGACATGCGCCACTTGCCCAAACACCGTTGCAGACTTAGTACACCTCCTCATGGCAAAGGCGCTCCCCAATGGCAGTGGCTCACCCAGAAGTGCAAAAAAACTGCTGAGTAATGGCAGAAATGATTGTGACAATATGCTCAAGGCATCGTCCTGGCCTCCATGGCCCAAATCCCAATCCAGAAAAGCATCTGTGGGACATGTCAGACCAGGTCCAATCCATTGAAGCATCACCATGGATGGTGTTTTCAGTGTCTTCAGTAAAGTCAGAGCAGAAGCTGTCTCACCACGTGGGTCAGGACAGGTTGGCTGCAGTCACGAGACGTCACCGCAGCTCACTTGAAGGTGGCGTTCCGAGGGAACTGGAGAGGGTTCACCCGGGGTGTGGCACGGCTCAACATGGCATGGTAGACTGGTAATGGAAATGCAAATCGTTGCTGCATGGTTTGACTCGCCGTGGCCAAAAGTGCCAGTTGAAAAGCGACAAGACAAGAAAACAAGGGAAAACACTGGAACATGCTCTTAGACACCCAGGGCCAGTGTCTGTCTACACACTGCTCACTAAAGGAAATCCCTTTACAACCTTGGGTACATTTTCTATATCCTACCACTCAATCATAGCTGTGAACAAACCAGCTAAACATTTTTTTTCACATAACCAAGCAATGAAAAAAAGCTCACCACACGCTTGATCATGGCATCACGACAGCTGGATGTTAAAATACACACAAGCTTTTTTTCGGACAAGAAAGCAAAACTTTGTGGAAATTAAATGTGTGGAATG
Source organism: Pagrus pagrus (assembly GCF_965226575.1). Taxonomy (NCBI): domain Eukaryota; kingdom Metazoa; phylum Chordata; class Actinopteri; order Spariformes; family Sparidae; genus Pagrus; species Pagrus pagrus. The sequence continues at coordinate 12,864,579 of NC_140192.1, read as the reverse complement.
TCTCCCATCCACATGGCATCATGCTGGTGCAACTCACTGCCCAGTCCTTAAAGTCCAGTTCGTCAGCAAACTGGCAGCATAGAGAGGATTGCCAAACATTTGTGCTGGCACAAGGCAGAATGGCAGAGCACTGTTGGTTCTTTATTACCTCCAATTTACTGAAGGTACTTGCAGTACACTTTCTGGCTTAACTACTTGACCGTGTTGTCCCCTCACAAAATACTCATGTTCTTTTTGTTGGTCTCCTCTCCTCAACTAACAGTACGCTCTGCAGAACAAGAACCTTTCAAATACACAGAATAATTGTTGCTGTTGCCCTTGCAGTTTTACAGTATTTCTGCATGTTGCAAGATAAGTTCACGATATGTGCAGAATGCTGACGAAGCTGTGAGTCTGATAGCAGCATCTGCATCTTCGTTTTTCTTTTATTTAATTTTTTTCTATATTTCCTCTATCTACTGTATTTCTCTCTTTCTTTCTTTTAGTCTTTCTGTGACTCAATTGATGTCTTTCTCATTCTTCCCCTGCCGAATCTCCAGTTGTCATTAAAAAGAGATGACTTGAATGGATGAGGAGCCTTTTAGGGCTCTGAGTCTGTCTGGACATATCATACATCACACACCTACACACACACACACATTAACACAGTCAAATCAATTTGCTCGTGTGCACATGCACATATACTGTACTCACATATCTTATTAGTACAGTCTTATATAAACACACACACATACACACAAACGCATGGTCATAAATCAAGCCAGACTTTGCTGGTCTCTTAATGGGGGAGGTGGGGCGGACAGCTCAGCAGGATTGGACGAACAGGCGTGTACCTGAAGCTGAGGTAGGTGTGTCTGTGTGTGTGTGTGTGTGTGTGTGTGTGTGTCTGCATGTGTCTGATATAGAAATAATACAGTATGCACCTCACCTTACGTACGACCTCCTGATTTTGTGCGCGATGTACTTGCGTGTCCATGGATGTGAGCCTGTGGATTTAATTGTAGAGAAACAGTAAATTAACTGTGTGAATGTGTGTGTGTGTGTGTGTGTGTACCTGTATTTTGGTATTTTGTGTGTATGTATACAGTAGATTTGCGAGTCTGATGCCATGCATTTCTCACACTGCACTGTGTGTGTCCTTTATGTACTTGTGAATGGCAGAAGTAATGAGGCCATTAGTTGCCACACCATTGACACCAAATGCATTTTCGTGTGAGGAACGGGCATCTGTCTCTATCTGCTGAATGTATATCTGTGGAAATATGTGTTTGTAAACAGTGAAACAGTGAATAATGCAACCATCTCTTAACATCATGCTGTATAAACACGCTAAAAGGCTCTTATTTTATTATGTTTTATTTGTGTGTGTGTGTGTGTGTGTGTGTGTGTGTGTGTGTGTGTGTGTGTGTGTGTGTGTGTGTGTGTGTGTGTGTGTGCGCAGTAGTCGGATATCATCTATTAGCCTGCAAGCTCACTGAGAGCTGTGGATCACCAAACACCTCAGTAAGGTCACACAGCGATTAATGGGCAATGAATTACACTGGTCAGCATGTTTGTTTGCCTGTGTGTGTGTGTGTGTGTGTGTGTGTGTGTGTGTGTGTGCGTGTGTGTGTTTAAGTATGAGCCATCGTTATACACCAAGTCCATCTCACACACGTTTGCATCATATTAATGCAATTCTCTGTGTATGTGTATGTGTATGTGTGTGTGTGTAACTTTTATGCGTATAGTTGACTGATACACTGCCCCACTTGTTTCTGTGGCTCTCAAAGTGAGGTCTGGGGACCCCCCAGGGGCCCTTAACCCTTTATCCAGTGACTGTGAAATAATGACTCACTGTACATTAGTTCCCTGTACTTACGTCAACCTGCACCACTACATGCCTTACCCTAAATTTAATCTTAACCAAAAAAAAACAAACAAACAGAAAAAACAAGCATTCACCCTTAAATGTAATATTTGAGCTTGTTGGTGGCAGTTTTTTGTCCCTAAAGAGAAGCTGAATCTCTGAGGTGGACGATCAAACAACAGTGATTTTGGTTCCTTTATTATTATACAAATGGACGGACACGAACACACATTCACACACACAGCACACTTCCTTAGGGATTAATTAGGACTTGGATGAGAATTAGCTTTAGGGGTGCTTTAAGTCTCATCCCTGGTTCTGATCCAGCCAGAAACATATGTTTCACATCATCCCTCCTCTTGCTCCACTGATTCATGTTATCTCTACGCTGTCGCTAAGTAATTGTAAGAATAAGCATCAACTACGTGTTGCAGAGGTGGATATAAGTTTAGGTTAAGTGTTATTGATAAGGGTAAAGTTTAAACTACAGTAAGGGGAGTTCATATGGACACTAAAGGTCCTCACAACAGTAGTAATTGCAGAGATGTTGTGTGTGAACACTTGTATACAAAGCTACTGCATTGCAATAAACTCCCTGACTGGTCATTCATCAATTTAAACAGGATAGATAGGCAGACTGGGATAAGCCAGCTTCCTAATGGACTCACAAGAATCTCACAGTGTCTGGTATATTTACAGTCAGTGCTTTCGTTTTTGCAGAGCAGCAAGGCTTGCAACAGGAAAGTTTTACTTCAGATCCAGTAATGACTCCCAAACTAAACTGAGCAGAGGAAAGATGAATAAGCAACACTTTTCCCTGACAGTAAAATCATTGCCAGTGTGCTCCTGTTCAGTGTGTTTAACCTAAATGCTGCTTTTTGTCACTGCAGGTGAAAGAATGTCACAGAGGACAATCAGTCAGATATATTGGGTTAATAAAAGCCAATTCACCAGAATCTATTGAATAATGTCAAAAAACGACAGCTTAAAAAAAATGCTGTTTTAACATTTACAAATTGCAAAAGTAACTGCATACTGAGGGAAGATAAAAGAGGTAATAAAAATGGTAGACTGTGTAGACCAGTTAGAAATTAAACCAAATTGCAAATATTATTCCTGTGGGGAAATAAAGGTAGGTCACATCGGCCTTACCTTCTGTACATGCTTGGTCAAAGGTTCCCAATTCAAACATTTTTTTCACCCACGCCCGCTTCTATCTACTGAGGAAAGCCACAGTGGTAATGGAAAGGTTAATGATGTATTTGTTGAAAAAGGGACCATCTAAGAGAGAATTGTAAGAGTAGCTGGATCATTTTCATGCAGATAAATGAATGATTTACAAACCAAGCGTATCGGTTTTGGATGATTACCAATTTACAGGCAGTTCAGCAACAGATTCTGTCTACCTTTATGCAACTACCAAACTAATGCAACCTTCAGGGAGCCAATACCCCATGGCTATGCAAATGGACACACACAAATATACACTAAGCCATGCTTATACACATCAGCACCCAGAGTTAATGGGGTACCCATTTGTGGATCTGGAGCTGTGGATCCATGAAGTGGCTGCAGGACTGAGTGCGTCATTGGGTGATCAAATGTATTAAAGGGAAAAAAAGTGGTGCAACTTTGTGCTAAAAAGTTCTTCTAAAACTTCTAAATACCACTTTAAAGAAGCAAAGGCATGCATTACCACAGGAAAACTATGGTTTCGCTGGCGAAGGGTTTTTAGCCATTACCAAACTTGTGTGCTGCAACAACTAGAAAACTCGAGGTGAGACAGATGATTGGATTCTTTATTTCTTCGGTGGCTTTTATTTTGCTTTGCAAAGCTGCACCAAAACTTATTTGAAGCATGCAGAGAGGGTCATCACGCCCCGACATCGTCTCACATTACCTACATTTCTCGTCCCGCCAATGTTTAACCCAAGTTGGGGTTGAGGTACTTGAGGTTAAAAACAGGACTAAAATTATATTTTTGCGCAGTTAAAACCCACTGGCCCTTGGTTGGCACCCAGGGCACATTGATGCAGCCATTTTGACCTCACTGTTTCATTCACAAACCCATTTCTGCTGAAAACACACACACACTGGCAGCCATAAATTACACACCTTCAAACTTACATACTCTCCCCTGTTCTCTCACCCATAGATGGTAGAGCTTAAACTCACACACTTACTGTACAGTATTTCCTTCTGTGGCACTTTTTATTCATCTTTCTGTCTCACTCTCCTCTCTCTCTCTGTCACACACACACACACACACACACACACACACACACACACACACACACACACACACACACACACACAAGCTCTTGGCATGCATAGCAGCAGTCATTTTTCTTGTTAATGTAGCGTGTCGAATTTGCAGGGCGGCGGCGTGCAAATGAAAGGTTGCACGTCTCACTCGCTTGGCAATATGTATTTGATAAGAGCTGTAAATCAACTAGTGTAGCAGAGCCGAGCCTGCAGGGACGGACAAAACACATGTTAATGGCAAGCAGCTCTAAATTGGAGTGGAGTACTGTATGTGCACGAGCAAATGAGATAGACGGAAAGAGAAAGTGTGTGTGTGAGCAAGACCGATGGTCAAAGACGTGGAGGGTCAAGTGAAAGAAAGATTACGTGGGTTGAATCGCTGTTGAGTTTGTGGTTACCTTTGTGGACAGCCAGCTAAGCCAGTGAGGCTGGGCTACAGTTGGACTGTAACTAAAAGCAGCGTCAGATTAGGTCCCATTCACACATCAAATGTGTCTTATATCGCCAAAAATCATTCATTCATTGATCATTCAGACACTCAGAAATGTGTCTGGGACAGGCAAATCGTGGCAAGTATCTTGTAGTCTGCAGAAACCCCAAGCAGCTACAATTCTGGCGGTGGCAGAAACATTTCAACAAGGCAACAAAACCATGATCTCAATAGAAAAACCCTTGTTATCCCTACATCATCGTGATGAGAAAATAATGCAAGCATACAGATGTGTTTTAGTTGCATGCACACACTAAGTCACACCTGCATGCACACACACAACTATCGTGTCAGATTTGGTAGGAGGGAGCTAATAATAAGTCCTATGAGAGAAACCATGTCCGTCACTTCATGGGGTTATATGAGGCTCAATCTGGAGTGTGCTGATGATGTGTGTCTCGCCAGGGCAATAACTGCTGTATTACTGGCTTTAGCCCTTGTGTGTGTGTGTGTGTGTGTGTGTGTGTGTGTGTGTGTGCCCTGCAAACATAAAACAAAGTGTAGAAGGTGTATTTACCGTAATGGACAAAAACACTGAGTCTATTTTGACAAGGCGAAGGTAATACTGTCATTACTGTGCACCCTCTAAAATAACTCTATATTACAGCAACAGATAGTCTCATCATAACATAGATGCCTGCTCACACTCACACACACACACACACACAGACTCCACAAACAAAAACACGTACAGATGCTTAAATGGTAAGATGGAAGTACGTGGTTACGACTGCATGAGGCATTACTGGATTTGAGGGCCTTCCTTTAACCAAACTAATCATAAATTAATCTTGAGTTCAAACTACACGACCAATTTTCCTCTCAACATCTTCTTTTAACTTCCTGTTGTTCTTAGAGAGACCTGGCCCTATATAGGATAGAAAAGCAAGTGCACAAATACACAACAGATGCACTCGGACGCATTTTAACGACACCTGAATGGTATGTGATGGAGGAAAATGGGGTGATGTTTGAAGAAATGGCCCGAGAGGCTCTTTGTGACCTGTATAAACAGTAATAAGAGTCTAGATTTGGACTTCTGCTCTTGTTTTCCCTCACAAGTCTGGCTTCTCCCAATAGCCACATTCTCACTGGGGCGTTGAATAGATTTTACTGCAGCATCCTAATGGCTCCACATGTATAAGGGTCACACAAGCTGTCTCATGCTCCTAAAACTAAGGGTGGGGAGAAGAGTAGTTGGTGTATATTTGTAAAGAAAGAGTGCATTGCTCAAGATAAAGCGGTCTGGATAAAGTAAGGAGGGGTATTAATGCTGCATGTCTGTGTGGGAGTTGCAGCACAGTCACAGTTATCAACAGGAGTCACCTATTCTTCCCCGTTCCAGTACTACTCGAAGCCATTTTCAGATAATAGTTGTATTTATTGTCAGCCCCCATAGAGCACTCGGGAAAAGGTGAAGGCTGTTGATTTACTAATGATATAAAGACATGAATTCACACTTAACTCATACATATATAATATAGTCAGTGATTCTTGGTCTTTCTGTTTGTGTTTGTTTGCTTTTCGAATGCATATCTAGCGTTCTTCACGCACTGTACATATATTAATAACACCACAGACGAGGCAACAAATGATCGCCTTGAGTCATTTTTCTTTATTAAATTGTTTCATTTGATGGATTTTCTGGGGCCTGAAAATGTTAAAATATCCAATCTGAGAATAAAATGACCAAAAGCATATCCCCTCGGACCTACAGAGGTCCCGCCAAAGTTTCAGTTCTGTATTAATTACAGACAATGTTTAAAATAAATCATAATAGAAATAGTTTGGTAGCTGCTGCCCCAACTGATGTTTAGCAGCCGTTACAGACCAGAAGGGGCCCTCTTTAAAATTTGAGGAAACTCAATCAAACGAAAATAAGAAATGTCTGTTAGATAACAGAAATCACTTTATTTTATCTTATTAACTCATCTTATTAGTGACTATGCCCCATAACCTCCACAGCAGCTTCAGACAAACCACTGTGGTGCAGGTAAGTGTAGTATATATAATCACTCCCATGCTATTTGGAATTATGGCGACTTTTTAAAAGGTTCCTGCTGAGAAACTGTGGTCTCAGGCCAACCATGAGTCATACAGGAAGCTGACAGAAATTTTTTTGCACATCTGCATACATTTCATTTCCATGTCAAAACCCACATTAAATGCCCCGTTACAGTTAAGCTACATTTGGCTGTATCATGTCTAAATATTTGGACGTGACTGTATCGTGTCTTTGTGGACAGCTGTTCCATCGAGTGGTTATTGAGCATGCTGTTCACATAATGATCTGTGCCCATATCTGAGGAAAACACATCCTCCCTGCCGCTCCGTCTTTTTTCATAACACAGCTTTTCCATACGCTCTTTATGAGATGGTGGGCAGTATGCCACAGGGTGAAGGAGGCACTTTAGATCAAATGTAAACTTTATCATGGATATCTAATTTCATACTTATTCATGGTAATCCGGTGGGCTACAAAGCATTATCTTAATTAACTTTTGATGTAAATGCCTCTCCATCATCCAAACTCCCGCTGGGCCTCCAAGCGGCAGCTCGCAAAAACCCAGCGATTAGAGCCCAGACAAAATTAGCAAGGGATCTCAAAGGATCAGTGCTCCCCAGAGGTAATCACTTCATTTTTAAAATGTGACCATCCAACTAATGGCTGCTGTGTGGGCCAAAAACAAGGTAGGAAGTTGAAGCTGTTGCTGAACTTTTAAGCCAAATAGCCCTAAACTGAATCCTGAGCAAATCATTTCCTAGCGTGCATGTAGCTGATGCAGGTAGAGAATAATTACATTGCCTGGTCCCCTTGAATCCTTGACATCAGTTTAAGTTGGACACAATTCATACCCAGCAGGCACTCTTCTTGGCTGGACGCTGATCAGCACTGAATGGTTATTCTTCGATCTGGCTCATCTCAAACAAGCCCAAAGATGCCACTAGGGGTTCCTACTTTTTTGATTGAAGGAGTGCTAATCAGTGAAATCAGTTGCTGTTTCTCTCGTCTACTGTATTCCTTGGCTGTATTGAAGTGTTTTTATGAAAATACCACTGGAAAGCTTACCGTTTGATTACAGGACCAAGTGATCAGCAGTTACCAACCACGTCCAGTGTGATCCAGCATGCTTCGCATTAATTCTTTTCTATTTATAATTATTGAATTTCCAAATAAATGCATTACATTTTGTTTCTTTTAATGCCTTTCTACTTTTTGGATTATATTCTGCACTGGCATAACCGTGAAAGGTTACAGAGCAAAATAGCAGATTATTATAACATGAAGCTGAAGGTGCTATAAATAGATTCAATAAAGTACATTTATAAAAGAATCATGAGGCTCAAAGGACAAAGAAGCAGACACTCAGTTTTTGGTTATGGGTCTTTATTGGCCTCCATGAACCATGTTTAAACAATGACAATAGCAAAAAGAAAATTAAATCGAACAAATAAAAAAAAACTAAAAAGAACTTTAGGGCTCATGTCCACTGGCATCGCTTCCACCTGTAGCACGTTCAACTGCTGCCCATGTGCACCTCCCACTGTAACTCCATAATAACTGAACTCAGCTCTTTTGCTTAGTTGGCATTGTAGGTATTATAGGTATTTGTTTTTTTAGTGGTTTGATTTTTTTCAGCACAGTCTGATGTAGCCACTTTAGAAGTCCCATTTCTTACTGCTTGCCTGCTGGCTGAACTCCTGCTGTGAACTGGCATCATCTGAGAGGAATTGTTGGGAATAACACGCTCTCCACAATTAGAAGTAATTTGCATTGGTCTGAAAACAAGTTGGTTCAGAGAAGGGCTCAAACTATCTATTTATTTTCCATTATTGATTAATCTGCTGTTTATTTTCACAATAAATCGATTAATCATTTAGTCCATAAAATGTTTCAAAAAGTAGAAAAATGCAAAACATTTCACAGAGCCCAAAGAAATGTCTTCACAAAGCTTATTTTGTCCAACCAACAGTCCAAAACCAAACTGACTCATCATTTACTACAGTAAATCACAAAGAAAAGCAACAAGTCCTTACACACGATAAGCTGGAAACAACAAATGTTCAACACTTTCGCTTGAAATGAAACAAGCGAATAATCGACTTGCAGCTCTAGTGGAGAGACGCATGTTACTGGATGCAGAACTAATGTGGATCTAAGGTAGTATATTCACTTCACTTGAGTGTAATTACAAGACAGAGTGTGAAAAGGGGACGTCTACAGTGGCTAATAATGTAAAACCGTCCCCAGAAACCGAGGCCTTCCAATTGCCTCTCAGAAAAATAAGGTAGCACCATATCGGCAGATCCTCCGTAGACACAAAGCCTAACAAGGCTGAGTGACAACATACAGAATAACTGACTTATGTTCATATTTTGAATTACTAACATCGGTTTTGGAAAATGCAGGAAATGTGGTGAAATGAACATACTGAATGTCCAATCACCCCCCCCTACTACAACATTACTCCTTACTCGTTTGCTTTTGCAATTTGGTTAAATATGAGCCTAATTCTGTAGACAGCGACAGAGCGCCAAAGATATGAGGCATCTATTTCCATGTATACCAGCGAAACAGTCTTTGAAATTAACATGGAAAATGAAAATGAAAATGGAAACCAACTGTGCTCTTTTCTGCACCGACAGTTGTCTGTGTCGAAAGTTCTCCACTGAATGATAATGGTAGGACCAAATTAGCATGAATTAACAAAAGACTACTCTCTACCTGCAGCCATTTATAATCCTGGCCATTCTGTGAAACTTCTGACAGCTGCAAAGATGACAAAGAAGCCAAATGTTATATATATATAATATGCTTTTAAAACAAATCCTCTTAGGAAATGTGCCAAAGTTCAGCAGTAGTTTAGTAAGCAATCAGTAAATGGTCGTCCTTCCACAAAGGCTACATCATTGACACATACAAAGATGGACAACATTTCTCCATGTTCTTGCACTGTACAAAAATGAAGCCAAAATATTCTGGATACAAGCACTGTCATCTTGTGCTGGTGACGTCATTTGGAGCCAGAGTCTAAGTTGACCCCGATGTCCTTCCCCTTACCCTAACCAATCATAACTTCTCTTGACTAAACCTTACCAACCCAACCAATGAAGGCAACTAGTCCCAGGCAATCAAAATGATTTGATGTGCACTTAGTTTTTAGTTTGGGCCATGTCCCATCTGCTCACATGACCTATACTACAGCCAGCCACCTGGGGGCGATCACAATGTTTTGGCTTCACTTTTTTCTGGAGCTGTCATGTCGTCCGCCTCTATACACAGTCAGTGGGCTACATACAGTAGATTTGTCTTCCTCTGGTATCAAATAAAAGCTGAAATGTCCCAAAAATAATCTTTAAAAAATAGCCTTGTATTGTTTTGTTTTTTTTCAGTTGACATCCATACAGTTTTAAAAAGATACAACAGGTAAAATGGGTGTCACAGGCTATAAAGTATGTTTAAACTCACAGTTCTAGCATGTTAAGAGTCAAAATGTTTTTCATCTTAGAGCATTGCTACACTTCTACCATAAGCAACTATTGAACCTGTACCGTTCGACTGATCCTTCCAATCACAGCAGTCTTGTAGCTATGTTAGAGTAGGAAAGATACAATAGTGTGTATGAGTCCAGAACATACAGGATAGTCGCCATCATCAGTCAAAGTATCTATTGCTTTGGTGGAGGCTGTGCAGTTGCCCCATTTGGAGTCAGCCTTTTTTTATCTGTGTCCATCCAAGCTCTCTGTCCATTCAATCCTTTATTCATTCTGTTCCAGACCTGATGATTCGGCCATTGTTTTATGTGCGTTTGTATTATGTATTTTGCTAAACAAATGATTGAGAACAGAAATTAGATACTAATCCAGATTTTGCCATTGTTTTCTTTTGGACACACCTAACACCCTAAGATTTGGTTTGGTTTTCTTTCTGAGATGGATCTCTTGGACTTACCAACCTCAAGCAATTTTGAGTGTGATGCATGATAGATTACCTCCGTTTTTACATCTCGTTATGGAGGTAATGATTCCTACCCTGTACAAAGACAAGAAATCATTCAATACTTTAAACAAAGACAGGAACATTTTTAGAAAAAGAACCAATAAGATCACTTTCACATTGTGGTGGTAGATAGTATCGTGTACCATATTTGCACTGTAAAATGTACAAAATTATCACCATGTTGTTGGCTAGTGACCTGCAATCTTATTCACAAGCACTTTGAAGCATGTTTATTTATCTACAACATACAGTGTACTCTGAAACAGTAACACATTTATAAATAAATATTGCAATCTTAACAATCTTACAGTTCTCCTTTTTTATTGTCGGTTCTTCATGACTCGTCACCTGAGCTTAACGAAGGTGAGGCAACCTCTGCCTGTTCTGTCTCCTTCCTTTCCCTTGTTCTCTTATGTGCTATCATTCACCAGCAGGTCTACTGTTTTCAGTCTTTCATTCCTTCCTCACCCTCTCAAATGTTAATTTAAATAAATAGATCTCTAGGAGAAAAAAAAGAATCATATATCCTTAAAATCTTAATAAATCTCTGAAATAAAAAGCTACAATTAATACCTTCCCAAAATTAGGACAAACGTAACGAGGAAAAACATAATAAAAACATTCTATTTATCAAAAATGACAAACAAAAGAGAAAAAAAAACATAATTATGTTTAGCAATAACAAACATGTTTCATGAACCCATATCTGTTCATGAGATACTCAAGAGTGTCACTCCATTTTCATTTGTGTTGTAATGTCATTCAGTATATCCTGTTAGCTCCATGTATTACACTGCAGGTACTCTGGTCTGTCTCGTTGCCTACGTGTTTTCTGTTTTGAATCATCCTCATTATTAAGTGTTCGGTCGGGCTCTGCAAAGCCCAAGCAGCCTCCTTTTTATATGAGACACCTCTGCCAGTCGTCCTATAAGTTAAAGACAGTATCTCACAGTATTTCACTGTGTACTTTTAGTCCTCAAGGTTTCTACTGCTGTCCAATCACAGACAAGGAGAGGGGCCGGGGGATGACAGGATTGGTTCTGAATACAGGGAGAAAGCCGTCATTGGCTGGAAGGTTTCAGGAAACAGGAAGCAAGCCTCAAATATGGCTAATGTCCTTTCCTGTTTGGAATTGTGCAAGTTTAAATGCCTCTGTCTTGGATCCAAGGGAGAAACAGTCTTTTGTGTGACGTATCATTTTCCAATTCTTGACACATTCGGTCGTTTGAGTAAAGAGCGAGATCGCCCGTATCAGTGCTGAATGGCAATTCCCACCAGTGCCATAATTTATAGTTGAGTACTAGGAATATATATATATTTTTTACATGTTACATTTTACTTATGAGCAATGCAAATGGGTCACATGATAGAATAAAAACAAACAGATTGTATTCTTCAGTAATCATAATCAGTGATTCCCTACAGTATATAACCATTCAGCAGACGCGGCAGGTTAATAACAGGTTTGTATATTAAAACTAGATCTATCAATAATCAATCAACAGCCACCGCCAATGCTGGCAATATACCATATGAGTAAAAAATAGTTATTGCCATCCTTGTTTTTTTATGTAAAGTGGCTAATTAATGTTTGTCCAATAACATACCCTGAATTTACTGTATAGCACAATGGTTTTACTGGTATTCTGAAAATAAACAATCATAACCAATAGTGACTTTGTAATTGATTTTTACACTAACATTTTCACAATAAATAATATAAAACAAATTCATAATGTTATTTGTTTGCTACCATTGTTTTCAGTGTGAGCTAGGGATGACAGTATGCTTTCCATAGCCTAAGGGGAGCTGAATGAAGCATCCCCTAAACTGTCTGTTCAATAATCTTTTAAACTCTTCGCCACACTTCGTGTTCCCTTAACTGTTCTCATATTCCTCCCATCCTCCCTCCCTTCATCCATTGCAAAGGCATTACAGGTGAATTGTACTCATTGTCCATCTCCCCCCTCCTGCTCTCATCCTCTGCCCCTCCATTTCTCAGTCTGTTTCCCTTCAGTCACAGATTGTCTTGTAGCCTTTCCATGTAGGTTCTGATTTCCGACTGACCCAGGTCCATATCCTGGCACACCCACTTGATGTCGTCCTCGCCCCCGTTGGTCATCAGGACTGAAGAGTTGGTGTATTGGCCACCCCCGCCTGAACTATCATTGGGCAGAACAGTGGCAAAAGACGTGAACTGGACGCGTTTACGCTTGGCGGCTGCAACCGCAGCCGCAGCTGTGGCTCGTGGGGAATTATTCAGATGCTCCGCTTGGCCAGTGGCATTTTTGCCACCTGTAGTGATTGTCGAAAGGCACTGATGCGGTTCTGGAACAGATCTGGGCAAGGTTTGTCCGTGGGTGATGCCTCGGTGTCCACCTGTGCCACCACTCCCACTGATGGTGCCCATGCCTGTACCCACGCCCATCACCAAGGTGTTACCAGCCCCGTTCAGCAGGTACTTGTTCTCTTCATATCCTCCTTCATTCCGGTCAATGATGGTGGTGCACTCATCAGGCAGCCCGCCCTGGCATTGGTCAGAGTGGTCAGCCAAAAGGTCGGCCTCGTTGCCAAGCCACACCCAATCATGGGCATGGTTCATGTTGCCTCCTGCTTCCAGCACAGGGACCTGCTTGTGACGGTACCTGCAGATGAACGGCAACAAAAAAATTACAATTTCAGGCTTTGCTGCTTTTTTTCATATTTGTAATAGATGGATTGAAAAATCAGTTTTAAATCAAACATTTAAAAACAGCAGTTAACTTTGGGCGAGCAAGCAAATTACAATGGATGAACCAAATTTAGCCAAGTACATATTGTTTGTCCAAAGTTTTTTCAACTTTGATGTGAATGAATGGAGCATTATAAGTTAACTTAACAATGAACTTTAATTGCTGATTTATTCTCAATAATAAAACAATGTCCAAGAGTCCTAATATTTCACCTGAAAGCAAAGCTGACACAGTTGATGAGGAAGACCAGTATTGCCAGACAGAATACACCCAAAAGGGCGTACATTCCAATCTCCAGGTCCGACAGTCCTCTAGTGGTCTGGGTCAGCTCGCTATCCCCAGTGCCTGGTACCTCCACTTGTGCTGGATAGCTATTGTAGTCCCCTGCTTGGCTGGGACCTCCGCCTCGGCTGCTGCTGCTGCCTCCACTGGCAGCTTTACCACCTGAAGCACGATGGGTTACTGTGCTCTTGGTCGTTGTGCTAACCTGGTGAAGGGAAATGAGTGTAATTAAAGAAATGCTAACTCTAATGTCTAGTTTCTTTATCCATGCACATGTTAATTGCTCAATTTCAACAGTTTTGTGTTGGACACATTGTACATGTAGGAAACAACTTATTTTAGTTAATAGCCCTGTACTTTTTCTCTCCATCCATTGTTGCCTCTCACCTTCCTCATGGCTCCTTCCTCTCGATCCACTGCTGCACTGTTGGACTTCCACTCTCCATCCTTAGTTCGGTGCTCGCTGGTGCTGTTGTCCATCCCTCCTCCATCGTCCTGTCCATCTCTTCCCATCACACCTCTTTCCTCGCCTTTTGCTCCAAACTTCACAATCACATTGCCAACTCCAGATGCCAGCACACTCTTCCTTTTTGATTTCTGGCAGGTCTCAGAGATGACCATCTCTACACGAACGAGTGTTCCCTGTCCATCGCCCTCTGCCACTACAATAGGCCAATGTTGCTCCTAATGGAAAAAAGAGACAATGTACATGTAAACACAGCAGTAAAATCTGGACGCTAGACTGTCACTTTTTACAAAGTCTGTAAGACTTCCAATTGCCAGTACCTGATTGGTTATGGAGATAATGCTCTCGTCCAATGACACGGCCGAGAGGAGGAAGTCTTTGGGATCATAGACATCAAGTGGTGTCACTGAACCATCACTGTACTGGATCCACGCACTGATCACAGCTTCCTGAAAGACAATGAGAAACAGAGTTGAGTGATTAACTGTGTTCTGGAGGCATAGGTAGAACGAAAGAAGAAAGCTCCATGGACAAATTTCAGTCCACCATTAATCAGCATTTGATAGTAACATCCTCTGAAATGAGCACATAGAGACACAAACACTCAAACTATGAAGCTACAACAAAATCCATGGTTACATTACATAATCTACAATGAAGAATGATAAAGGAGCTACGTCGAAAGGTCAAATTGTCCAGTCTTTGAATGGCTATAACTTTAGGATGTTTGCTACAATTAAGAGATGGATGACTGTGCTAATTGGTTGATGATGCCTCTTTATGGATCCCACTGCTTTCTACTCTGCCTCTGATTGGCAAGTACTTACCAAAGAATAAATACTGCAGGTTTTAGTTTGTGGCGCTGGGCCTAAGATAGCTTAAAGAATATTTTCATCAAAACTCAGGCTTGTCCCTGCTAGATTTGAAAAGCTTTAGCCTGCTTCAGTAATGTTTCTGTTGTTTTTTTGAGTCCTGCTTTAAAATGAATAGATGAGGTAAAGCTATTCATTGCTGTTGGCCTTGGTAGCTTGACATTGTGACAATATGTTTTTGAAATGATTACTTGATCGTGTCTCCAGCACAATGGAAATACACAGCGTGAACATGTAAACATTGAAAACCACTTCTTTGTGTGCACAGACTGGCTTTTTCTTTCTCTTTTCTCCCAGTCTCCATATCTTCCATAACAATGAGGACAAACACTTGGAAGAAAAATGTCTTTGTCAACAGACTTCTTCCAGCAGCAGCTCCTCAGCAAATAAAAACAGAGTTCAGCAGATAATGTATTTTCTCAGCTTGTCTTTAAGTGATCCTGCCTCACTAATTTCCCTTGATGAAACCCTTTGCTTTCTTTAATCAGAACACAGAAAGAACTGTGTAGGTATAACACAGTGAAAACCTCCCTACAAAAGTAATTAAGCTCCATCATGAGGAACAACACTTTATCCCTTTCCCTCCCTCTTTTTTTTTTTTTTTACTTCAGTCTTCTTCTCCTCCTTACTTTCCCTCCTTATAGTCCCACCATATTTCCACAGGTTATGGTGAGTGATGTAGATAAAACCAGACGGATAGAAAAAGGAATTAATGCCTGAATAAAATGCAAGATCAAATCTGTATTTTCATTGTAATGAGCTACTTCTCGTCCAATTAGCCCTCGGATAGAAATTATAACACAGGGTATTGTTTGATTAAAAAAAAATAAAAGTGAAAGGAGGGAGAGGGGACTTTGTGGGGAGTAAAGGAGGGTGTTTGGGATAATAGCCTGAGATAGTGTGATATAATAACACTTGACCATATGAAAAAAAGACAAGAATAGCTTGTGGCATGGTAGCCAAGAAACATAGCATGTACAGTATATGGGAGCTCAGAAGGTGACCATGTTTGGAAAAGCATTTTTAATTTCAATTGTGTTGAATTCCTCTATAGCAAATGTAGTTTCAGTTGTGACTTTAACTGAGCATTGTTAAGAAACTAATTGCCTTTATGTGGTTCCCGCTCACAATATTGTTTTACTGTAGACCTTGAGGTGGTTGTAACTGTAGTTAAGTAGTGCTATAGCCTGGGAGTTATGCACTCCTAATTAGAAACTGATTATGGGAGAGATAGCAGGGATATGATGTTCGCGGCACAGAATTACTGTTTAACTTCTATGATTACAACCTTTGGGGTATTACTGTAGAGATTGGAACGGCTTAAAATATGGTCCATCCGTCTGTGTGTGTGTGTGTGTCTGTGTGTGCGTGTGTGATACCAACCGGAAGCAAGGTGTCCAAAGTATGTTTATCATTTCATACACTCTGAAAATCTGATGAATACAACCCTGCGAGGAGATGGAGAGATTCTGATCTGAATGTGTGTGTGTACCTATAGTATATCCTACCTGTTTAGGTGTGTGTAGAAGGTCTGTAGCTGTAGTTGTCAGCTGTATAGCCTGGTAATTTCCAGGACTTGCTGACATACTGAGGGACAGAGATGCAACCAGCTGGACTCCCAGGTCTGTGATCGTGACCTAGACAAATAAGAGATACGACAGTCACTTGCAGAAGCAGCCGTCGAAAATGTTTGACTTTTACTTGCTGGAACCCCTTTTAGTGTCTACAAATGACAAGAAAGGTACGTCTTTGTCTGAGAGACGAGGTTCGGGACACCGAGATGATTCTCTTGTATGACGTTAAAAGTAAATCACTTTCAAGGTGGAGTAGATTCAAAACCTCTGGGTGATGAAATTTTCATAAACTCTGGGGAAATTATGCAGCTGAAGCAGTATTGTCGTACTGAGGCAAAATGAAATGAAAAGTCAGAGAACGGCATTCAATATTTAGACAATTTTAAGACACTGAACATGGTGAGTATAAAAGTAAGTCTTAAATGAACCACAGAGGAAGAACTAAAGACTAACAAATCACATTACCTTTTTCATGCCTTGTTATACCATACCATAGCTTGACACTGTTTTGCTCAATACACTATAAATATAAGTCATTTGGGGTTCAGTATCCGGAGGGACTTTCCTAATAAACTCTGTGAGACACTTTGAATATTATTTCATTTAATTTTTAGGCTAAGCCCTTCAATTCTGTCATTTTGTACAACCTGTCATCTGCACCATGGGATGTAAGACAACATAATTGTAATGCCAATACATAGAAATTTTGTTTTACCTTGTCATCCAACACGGTGACTGTCTTCTCAGCCAGGATAGAGTCAGACAGCGGCGACAGAACCTGCAACAAAAGATCAAACGACACATAAACAGGTGTAAAGTGACTCGGAGGTTCAAATTATAATTAAGTTTAAATGAAAAGGAAACTTTTCGCTCCCTGAAAATTTTCTGCATTAGAAGTGTCTACATATGCATAAAGCAATTTCATCCAAATGTAAGGTCTTCAAAGCTTTCATTAAAAATTTGCAATTGCAAATTTCCTGCTCTAACACCCACTCTGTCTGGTAGGTCTTTCCAGGGAAAGAAAAATCCCGAACAATACAGTCAAGTGTTTTCTATTTACGGCAACTGGAAAATCCAACTCAAAAATATATGTCGCTACTGACAAGCTGGCTGTCTGACAGGTGATGGAATGACAGCTTCTGTCTCAAAATATTCCCAGATAACAACAATTGTGAATCATGTTGCATCAAATAAAGGAAATTAGAAAGTACAGGTACAGAACAGGAGAGTCTGGAAGACAGAACAGGAGAGAGGCGCATGAAAGAGCTTTTGTTGTCGTCTCAGTGATTACTGCCTGAAGGTGACAGTAAAGTGTGTAACGTTGACGGAGGAGCAGTGAGAGCTGCTTAACGCCCGAGTGCTATGGGCCACAGACTGGCAGTATCTGTTAAAGTTAGGAAACTAACACGATGACACTGTAACACGCGCTAAGTAGTGGAAACAGTACACACACACACAAACAAAGGGTTCACGTCCACCTCCTAGACAACTTAGCATAATCAAAGCACAAGGCCAAAACTAAGGAACCAAAAGAGAGTGGATGTAAAGGGACGAGAGAGAGAGAGAGAGTGTGAGTGAGTGATGGGGAGCGAGTGGGAGAGAAATAAATGGAGTAGTTGTCAGAGAGAGAGAGACAATGACAAATAGAGGAGGACAGAAAGTGAGAGGGGGCAGAGAGAGGGCCACAGAAGAGATTGAGGTACAGATGGAGCGAGGGAGCTGCGGACAGACAGTGATAGAGATTAGGAGCGCCGTGTTGTAGTGTACTACTCCGCCCGGCGACAGGGGGACAGGCAGATCTGATTGGTGTACAAAGAAAATCTCTCAGCGAACGTGTCGGGGCGTCAAACTCAATCCCACCCTCAGCGAGGTAACAAAATGCAATGATTGACGGCTCTGGGATTGCTCTTCAAGACAGCCAGAGAGTGAGAGGGCGAGAAAGAGAGACTGGGGGCGAGATAGGAGAGAGAGAGAGAGAGAAAGAGAGAGAGAGAGACGGGCGCAAGAGGAACAGGCGAGACTCGGGGAGACGGAGCTGGGGGTTAAAATTGAAATGTCAAACTATCAAATGACGGCTGTCGACTCTGGCATCTCGATGGGAATGCTGGGTAAATTCTCTCTCCTGGCTCCCAAACAGAGCACAGCTGTATCTGTGTGTGTGTCTGTGACTGCGTGCATGCATGCAGCGGTCCCCTGACGAACGATGCAAACACACACTCAGCTGTTCCCACAATTCCCCAAGATATCCCTCTCTGCTGCTGCGCTGAATTCAATGCCAAACCACTTCTAACACAGGCACAAAACACAGCAATCATGCAAATTAGAAGAAAATGTTAGTTTATTTAAAGTATCGTTACATGAAAGATGAAGATGTGAAACAGTAGCATTGAATATGACAAGAACTGTTTTCACCGCGATATATTTTGTGGTTTTGGCTCTGCTATGTAACGGTATAAGAGTAATGCAAGACAGTAAGCCAAAGGACTGTCCTCCACTGTCACATTCAGTCACAATGGGCCGGCTTATTGGAATTCAGCAAGTGTGCGAATGTGTTCTCTGCACGCCAATGTAAGTGTGTGTCTGTGTGTAATTGCCGAACATCACACTGAGATGCCAGGGCCAAATCCGACAGTTAATTGTGGCTAATTGTGTAACGAGCTCGCAGGCGAGGCTTATAACTGCAGGAAAGGAAGAGGAGAGGAAGAAAGAGAGGATAATGTTTACGTCGCTGGAGTGCTTATGGCTGCAATCTGAGTTGCTAAATTACACCGCACCTCACATAGTCATACATTTTCGATGGTCTTTCTCCAGACTTGTCTAACTGTGCTTCAACTAGTTTTTTTGTTGTTTCGCATACGATAATATCAACTGAAACTGTGAAAAACTAATGTGAAAGAGAACAAACTGGATCACTAGAGTAAAACAGATGGTTAATACCTGTATAGTGGTGATCCCCAGGTCCCGTCCGATCAAGATTCGTCCATCTATCAGTCTGGCAATGCGAGGATCTTCTACCTGTGGAGCACAGAAACAGCTGTTGGCCACTACTACAAGTTGAATTTGTGTATTTCTTCTGGATTAGTAGTACACAAAAGTGCTTATATTAACATCAAGAAGAGTTTAACAGGAGTTAAAGGAAAAATTCAACATTTTATGAAATGCTTAACTTTTTATGTGCATATGGGGTGAGACCTAATTTTTTAATCCAACCACCATCGGAGTAAAAGGGGGGAGTTATGAGCTGTAACAATTTATTGTTATCTTGTCATCATGACAGGATGTTGCAAAGCATTTAAATCTGCTGTAAGCGTTATCTTCTGACTAAAATAAGTGTTAAATAGCTCTGTATTCATCAGTTATCCCTGTTCTAGAGTGTACGGTCAGAAGCCCATATCCTCCAACCCATCAAAGTACACAATTAACAGAATTAAAAAACGTGGCATTGAGTTTCTCATCTAACTTTTGGAAAATAAATGACTACATTTTCAAAAAAGTTGAACTATTCCTTCTAGGAGGAGTTGGTGAATGTGAGGTTATACACAGATATAGTTCTTTCATATCTACCTTTAGCTGGTCCAAGACCAAGTGAGTGATATCAGCTTGCCAGTCCGCTCCTAACATGTAGACCATCTCTCCTCCTGGGTCAGAGGGCTCTGCGACAAAATGTGTGAGGACCCGCACCAAGGCATACTGGTACTGAAAGGTCAAGAGAAAGGTTAAATTAGACTCTCAATTCTTTACTGCACGATTGGTTCTTATGTCACTATGTTGGCTTATTGTTGTGAGATAATAGAAGATAGTACACATTAATACTGCACAGCAGCAGTCTTAAAGTAACCAAAGCTAAGCATTACATACAAAGTTACATTTAATGTTCAGTATGTATTAGTACAGCTCTTATTCAGGGATAGTGACATTGAAGAACATGATTAAAGAACTCTCTTTAAAGTGTGATATGCAAACTAATCAAACGATACCTGTAGGGTGCAGCCTTTGCCCTTTCTCTCATCATCCTCATCATCTTCACTGTCTCTCGTAGGTCTGGGAGGAGGAAAGGAGATAAATGAGACAGAGAGAGAGAGAAGAGGGGAGTGAGGGTGAGATTATCTGGTAATTAAATGCCATTTTCATACTTTACACTCCAGGTAATATACTGTGTAATCTCTGCTCCAGGTTACACTCTCAGAGACATGCCATTTGTTAATCCAGCTCAAACTCTTTTAAAACACTTAAGTCCTGTAATGTGGATTTCCTTGAATGCCCGGGTAAGCAAATTATTTTGAATATAACCAGCCTTGAGTGCCATTCTTTGTTAATACTGTCTGCAGGTGAGTTTTTTTGTTAAAAAGTATACCTAAATTATTGATACCTCTCTTGAAAAAGCATGTATAAATTTCCCGTGTGAATGGAGCCGCACTTCTCCTCTATGAGCGCACAATCTAAAGTAGACAATTTAAAATGTTTCGTATGTTTAAAGCAACGATCACAAGGCAAATCCCATCGTAAAAAGTTGCAATATGTTCTTAATATGTTGTCTTAAAGGAGACAAGCAGATGTTTTTGACAACTGCACTTTTAATAAAAATCATTCTACAGGATTTTCATTTCTGTTTAACATTTTAACTAGAAAACTGGACTGGGTGATGAACTTTCCAGTCAGGTTTTGTAGACTAAAACAGGTATCATGTACTTGAAATGTTGGTTTAAAAGAGCAGACATTTTTGCTACTATAAGTGTTTTCTGCCCCCAACAGAGCCTTGAAACAGCTTATGCAAAGGCTGTTAATGACCTCAGAATTACAGTTGATACAAAAAAATCTTTTTGCACTGGGTTGTCGACAGGTTAAGCGAGTGGAGTGTTTGATGTGGGAATGACCTTTCATGAACTGATTCCACCTCATTGATTGTCGGTCTACTACTCACACCTTGTTTTTTTTTTAACATCTCATATTTCTTCAAAACCTTTTTTATAGCTGTAACTGCAACTGGTTCAAGTACAAGAAATTAGCAGTAGTTCTACAAGTTGTAGTAAAAATCTCCTCTGATCTCATCTGCACATGTCGATGAAACAATTAAAATATACATATACATATACATATATATATATATTCCACAGCTGAGGGGGCTGAATAATCATTCCCAAAAGCAGAATTAAAAAGGAATACAAGACTGCTTTAAATACACTATCAGTCTTGAAACAGAAAACCTCTCTCTCTCACTCCCTAGTGGAGGATCTCTCTTTCTCTCTCATACACAAACATACAAAGAAACACACACTCTTTCTTCTTTGCCTCCTTCTGTGTAATATCTACACAATACCACATGCAGACCAGCATTCATACAAGAACACACACACACACACACACACACGCACGCACACACACAGGACTACCCCTGTGTCCTAAACCTGTCCCGGAGTGCGGAACCAGGGTAATATTACAGGAATTCTCTTCCCATTTTCCAGTGCCCCAGTTGCAGATGTGTCTGTGTGTGAGTGCGTGCCTAAAAGCGCTTGTGTTTCACTGTGTGAGATAGTGGTTAGGGAAGATAGAGGTGCATGTGGGTCTGTTTGCGTCTCTACGTGGAGGCAGGTTGGTGGCTATCTGAGCAGAAATTGGCAAAATTGAAAAATAGGCCCAGCAGAACAGAATAGAAGGGTGAGGAGGTGGGGAGTAGAAGCACACACACACACGCACACGCACACGCGCCCGCGCCCGCGCCCACATACTCACGCACATACAAATGCACAATCAAATATAGAGGAAAACGGTGCATGCATGAAAAGAAAATAGACATGTGAACTATTAGGACAGAGCTAATTTTCTAAAGTTCCCCCATTGCAACCCTGAATTCGAGTATACAAAAAGATTGTGATTTCTTTCAGTGGAAAGATCTGATTAAACATTATGTCTCAAAGAGACAGAGATAGAGACAACTCTGATCCACATCTGCATCAAAATACACAGTGACGAACAATCACAGGTGTACCAACTGTTTTTCTAATTCAATTAAGTGCAGTAGCTCATGAAAAAAATCTTAGCTCATAAAGTAAAGACATTATTTAAAATGTTGTTCTTGACTCGTGTCCTGAATTATCACCAAATTTCATTAAGAATAGTTAAACTTTAGAGAGTGAATGCTAAAAATTAAAGAGCCACAGACACAAACATAACCTTCACAGGAGGAGAAAAACAAACATAATAAAAAACTGAATTGGAAATAGAAATGGAAATAGAAATAATCTAGTACCAAAGAAAAAGTAGATTTCTATCACAATAATTTATTTCTACTGTACAAAATTCATCTGGGATTTCTCATTCTTACTGCAGGGTAGATGAAAGATAAATGCCCTGAAGGCCCTTCTACAGTTGATATGCCTCAGTTTATATTCTGCCCTACATTCCTTCTTTCCCTTTATATTGTTTTGCCTTCACACTCCTTCCTTCTTTCACATTGCACAAACACACAACAGCAGTGGACAAGCATGTGCATGCACGCATTCACACAAAAATAGGGGGAAAATACTGACACACACCAACATCCTTATACGGATAATCGTATCCTATTGACCCGCTTGCACTGTCTCCCTTTTGAGAGAGTCTGTGTGTGAGCATGTGTGTTTTTGACGTATGTGTGTGTTTGTGTGTTTAAGTGACTGAATGCCTCATTCATGGCAATGATGCTAAAGCAACAGAAGATATCATCAGTATAGCTATATAGAGCTAGGCCTTGACTTCACAGGAAATCATAGGCTGGCTGGAAGAACATGTGCTATCAACTGCTCCATTCAATAAGCACTATATTATGCACACACAAAGACAGAAAAACACACACAAAAGTCTAAAGACAAACGTATTCACATTCGCACACTGCCTGTTTCTTTCCTCTATCAGTCGCAAAAAACACGTGAAATTCTTACAATTTACAAAAAGACAAAAAAAAAATAGATACAACAATGACTCATAGAGTCTGCGTCTCTTCTCTTTTAACTTGTAAGCTGAAAATCAGTGCTTTTTGTTGAAGAAACAATATGCATTGACTGCTTTGAAGCAGAACAAGTGCATGGACCGAGGCAAGAGCTGTAGTCATAGCTCAGATTATATCTGCCTTTTCTGCCCAGCAGAGAACAACTTCTACAGTTTGCAGAACACTTGACGTGTGGTGCGTTGTTATATATTTATTACAAGTGTAGATTATGTAGATTTTTTGCATATTTGGATATGTTGGTGTTGGTGTATGCAGCACTCGTGGCTTTGGATCAGTCAGTAATGCCATAAAAGAGCTACATGTATATGTCACACGTCAACATCAATGAATTGTAATGAAACTGAGACTTGAATATAATTTCTGTAATTAAAGTAACATATGTCGTACACCACCATGTTCCAAACTACATTCTACCTTGTGTGCCGCCAGCAGTCGAGTAAAGAGTAAGTCAGTTGGATTGCTCTGTGCTACAAGGTCATAAGAAAGCAGTTTATGTAGCAGGTGATAAAAAAATTCATTACATTTACAATTTCTTAAAATAAATTGTGCTTATTATTTATAAATGTATCATCAGCTCCCCTCTCTTGGCCTTGACAGCTTATAGACTTCACTGCCGTACAGGTAATTTACCTTTTGTTAGTGATGATCGGTACCCTCCAGCCTTTAACCTGGCTCAGCTCAGTATCCGACACATCTATCTGCAGAGGTAGCTTAGGCACCCAGACGGTGAGCTGAAGCTGAGCAGAGAGGTGCAGGTAGGTGAAGTTGACCGCCAAAGATTGCCGACCGCGCATTTCTTTACCGTTCACCAAAACCTGGTCACAGTTTGGGGAAACCTGAAAAGAGGGAAAGTGGAGAAATGAAGTGGGTTGAGTTTGGGACACCACTGCATGCTGAGTCTGATATTTCTAGCTGACCTCAAACAAGCCACAGAAACAGATGCAGCCTCTGTTGTGCATTCCTTAAGCAAAGCCTGGAGCCAGTTTCCATCAGAGCATTCATGATCTTGCAGCAAATAAAATATTTTGTCACTAATTGCTTACATTTCTATTTATCTTGTAAAGCACTTTGGAACATTTTTTCGTAAAGTGCTCTATAAAGAAAAGGTTAATAATACTACTGTAGCTTCTACTTGCCACACTTGGTGGCATTTCAGGTTTCTGAATATCCGTCTACTGTCACCCCCAGCAATCTGAAGCAATGTATTGAATGTGCAACATGTAACATTCTAAAATCAGTGAATCACATTAATTTAAAGACATTAGTATAATTACCAGCGAACACCCACGGGAAAACTGGCAACCTTTGCACTGCACTTTAAAGAGTCTGCCAAAGGATTTAGGGGGAGATCTTTTTCTACAATATGAAGAGGGCTAGAGAGCAAAAAGAAACCTTCTCTCTGTGAGAGGAATTATGGATAATATAATCTTACATTTAACAACAGTTACACACTGTAGGTTAGAGACTATCAGTTATCTTAACCATGGTGTCATTACTTTCAGTAATTAATGGTTCAGTAAACTTCAGTCACACGAGTTGGTCACAATTTCAACTGCTTTAGACTTGACTTAAAAAAAACAAAAACAAAAAAGACTCAACTCAACTTGGACTTTAACACCAATGACTCGTGACTTCACTTGGACTTGGACTAAATACCTTCACCCAAGCTCAAAGAGGAAAGAGTATGGTATTTAAAAATCACTACTTCAAGTTCACCCCATAAAGCATTAACACCTAATGTTACGTTACAGAGCTCCAGTTGGAAAAAATGATACCAAACACAATTTCATTTGTGTGCATCAACAAAAACGATACTGCAGTCTGCAAAATGTGAGCGTCTATTACAACTTCGTTCAACATTTCAATTGGTTCTCTTGTTAAAATGGCATTACGTTTGTTGAAGAGCAGATTATGACATGTTTGAAAATCAAAGTTCAGACTTGGGACTAAAGTGTAAAGACTTATTGTAAAACTTAACTTGGTATTACCACTTCTGGTAATTAAAACAGACTAATGGATTCTTTTTCAATTTATCTTTAACATGAGTTAGTCCCAGCTCTGATAACATTGTCTGCAAAGGTGGAGAGTTTCTAGGAACACTGACTCAAGATCTGAGTTTGTTTCCCTTTTCTAGCCAATTAATCACATCATGACCCCTTACACTTATCTGATGACCCTTAGGAGGGGCCTGACATTGCTTACACATTGCTGCGTCACTGTAACATGAAACAAAATAATGTAAAAGACTTTAAGATGTCAGTCACAGGACCTTTTACTGCAGAGCAAGAACTTTTACTTTTGATACTTTAAGAGATTTAGTTGACAATACTTAACCCTTTTACTTATACTGCGCCAGGATTTTAAATGCAATACTTCACATATCTCAGAGTTCATACATATGATGTCTATTCATACACAACAATAGTTAACTGAATTAATTCTCTCATTTTGCATCTTAATAATAGCCCAATCATTCTATGTTAAAACAAAAAACTATGGATTTGTTATTTCCAAAAGACTATAGACTGAATCTGTTTAAGTATATGTTTACCTCTCTGGGGGAAATGACTCATTTATCAATCAGACAGAAGTTACATCTTGTCCTTAAAAGCACTACCACATGCTTTCTGTTTCCATAATTATGTAAATGCAGATATCTAGTTTTAGGAACATATTCAAATTCAATTGCAACTGAAGTGCAAAAAAATGATTGTAGACACAGGATTATTATGGTTGTGTTTCAAAAAATGGACAGCACCCTTACAGACGATCTGACAGGCAGAACAATGGAAAAGCCAGGATTTTAGTCACTTTCATTTTCACCCTCCTTGCTTGTCTGACTGTGTGACTGATTGAGATGACTTTTTTTTGGACAAATCATCCCACATGTTTCACCAACAATGGATTCATGCAATGATCATAAGCCAATGGCATATTGTTATGGTTTTTGCCAAGGTGATGTGGTAGATATTCAGTACTGTATGTCCTGTATTATCTTAACTCTTGCTCCACAGTGAAACCAAGTGCTAATCAAATCCACATTGTCCAAGTTTTTTTCTTCCCAAAATATCTCTTAGAGATGCAGCCAAAGAGCAAGCATGCAACGAAAACAAAGGCATCTACTTTTCCTGCAATTGTACACCTTTCCACGAGTCTTTAATTTCAGTTTTATTTCATTCATTTCCAAATGTTTTAAATGTAATGAGAAGAAGACGAGAAGAAAATGAGAAGAGAAGGAGAAAATGCAACTTTTTCTGACAGGGTTATCTGCAGTTGAGAGCTTAAAAACTAAAACAATCCTGACTGCGACAAATGCGTTGCAAATATTTACTGTCATTATGTTTCTTCTCTGTCCCACCCCCTCATTATTTCTGATTCTTTGTTTTTAATTTCCAGACATTCCTGTTATAACTCCCCCCCCTTTTCTTTACCCTACACTTATCATCCCTCCACCCTCGCTCAGTTTTATTCCCTTTTTATCTTCCACACCCTCTTTCATCTCTCCAAGCTATCAGACATCAGACACGCCATCAGTCCACTTATCCTGCGCACCTCATTCTTTCTCCCGAGCCTGTCCTATTTCACTCTCTGCCTTACATTTAACATGTAACCCTTTGTGTCTGACTTTCTCCGTCTCACTCGGTTTGACTCTCACTGTCTGTGTGTCTCACCTTTCAATGTCTTTCAACCTCATTTCATTTTCTTTTGCAAACCTGAAGATTTCTGGACAAAGAGTTGTTTAGCCCTTCCCTCCCTTCGGTCCTGCTGCAAATGCATTGCATTAGTCTGTTTTGTTATGTGTGTATTTGTTTTCAACATTGATTTGCAGGGGAAATCTTCCCTGTTGTCTATGCTCTTTTTCAGCAACACCCTATTTCATATTTATCCAGTCATACACATTCGTAGCACGCTGCTGACCAGACAAGGTGTCTCACTTGTCTTGAATTTTGTGAAAAACCGATATATTTGTTTTGTTCACTTCCCAAACCCAAGAGGTATTCAAACTTTTTTTTTCTTATCTCAATGTAATTTATTGATGTTTTCTCTATCCTGCACAGCACATGTATAGCTATGTCTTACTGCTATCACATTACTTACAGACAGCTGTTCCCAGGGTCAGATATCTTTTCTGATGACATAACAGAAATGGGAACAGAGCTAATAGCTGAATATGTTCAACACTCACCAACTAATTGGTAATAATACCAAATATTCAGGATTGTTGTCAGGTTCTGGTTTATTACTTAGGGGATCGGGCCAGATCACACTACCCAATTTTCTGATAAACACGTACAAGCACATTCAGGACCATACACTTTTAGTGTTGTGACATTTTTGCTGTCTTCCTCACGAAACTCTTTGATCTCAAAAGAGGTTAACATTTTGTACATCAGAGCTAAACCATTTCCTCTCTTTCTCCTCTCACCTTTTAATTTCTTTCAATTTTGCTTTCTTCCCCCTGCCTCTGCTCCCCGAACATAAAAGGAGAGGTGCCCAACCCTTCTCCTCTCTGCTTCTTCTTTTCAATTTCTTTTTCTTCTCTTCCTTTAACTTTCTTTAAATCTACCCCAACATCCACTATTCTCCTCTCTTGACCCTCTCTTTTTCTTTTGTCTCCGCCTTGCCCTCCCTCCCCATCGCACAGTCTCCCTCTTCATCTTCCTCTCTCTCTGAAACCTGATTTACCGCTTGTTAACATCAAAGGGATGTTAGACTGTTGGTGCCTCAAACTATTTCTCCAAATCATTTTTATATTCCAGGTGTAAATCAGTGTGAAAACTTCACTTGGTTACTGCGGAGGGTTCAGTTTCCAATGAAGGTATAAGACAGCAGAAGTCAAGTGAATGCACAATGGTTCTGCTTGAACTACGACTATAGTCATTGTCCATGTCTGTAATTTCGGCCACAGGTTTGCTGAATTACTTTTGCGCTATGACTGAACGGCACAAGTTTTAGTTCTTTTTGCCAAAATTTGAAGCGTTTGCAGAAATACCCTTGTAACTTTTCAGTTCATATTTATAGGAGATCTGAGTTTACAAAATGATAATTTAATAATTTTCCCCACTTGACAGGACACAGGAAACTCTCCAGAGGAAACATAATTAAATGTTTTGCTTCTTAAATAAACACTTTTAGACAGCTCTGATGGAGCTCAGGATTTATCTGAAGGACGGCTGCTTTACTCCAGTCTATTTAACTGTATGAACCTGAGCTGTGTGTGTGTGACCGGATGTGTAGAACAACACAGAACATATATCCACATGAACTCCTCACAGATCCTGTCTGTGTCTCATGAAATTTCAATAATCAAGTGAAGTTAAGCTGCTGTGCCTTGTGAATAAATGTGAACGCCGTCTCTCTTCAGGGGTCGACAATATAAATGGCCCGGTGGCCCGGACATACTTAAAACCTTCCGGGCCACCAGAACGCTCCAAGCACTGGCCCGGTGGGGCCAGCATGGATTAAAGTGCTCCGTCGCTACGACGGATTTCCGTTGTTCAAACTTAACAGAGGCGACTTGTGAGATCAATGTAGATCAGAGGAGAACTGTTGGCTGATGTTTATTGACAGATTGTCACACTCTACAGCCAATTGTATCGTTAACAGTGTGTGCTCGCCTGACCAATGACAGTGCAGTGACCCACACAGGGCGGGATCTCAACACGGAGCGGCGCTAAAGTTTAGCTGCTTAGCTAGCAAGGACTCGTCGCGCTGCTATGTTATCAACTGAGTTTAGTCAGCACGTGAGAAGTTTTTGGTTAGTTTGACTGTACAGAGTCATGAATGTTGCCTGATTGTAGCTCAATGCTGAAATCTTGTAATATAACATATAGAACAAAGCCTCAGAGCTTCTTTGATTATTAACAGTATGTTAGTGATGACAGAAAGGTGATAACTCGCCATCAGACTGTTAGTGGAGAGTTAGTGGAGACCAAAAACAGTGATAGATGGACTTCCATTAAACATGGAAAAACGCTAATCTTCCTGTGTCTGCTTAATGTGTAAGTAAGAAACGTTTTGAACGTTTGCTAACAAGGTCGCCATTAAAACTTGTTGTGATCACAGGTTATGACTGTTGCCCCTA
Source organism: Pagrus pagrus (assembly GCF_965226575.1). Lineage (NCBI taxonomy): Eukaryota > Metazoa > Chordata > Actinopteri > Spariformes > Sparidae > Pagrus > Pagrus pagrus. Next base: position 12,834,978 of record NC_140192.1, on the reverse strand, counting down.
GTGGTCATGAGCCTATTATTGCAGGTTTAAAAACAAAAGCATCAAGGTATTGATGCTCCCTGGCAGCTGCTTCAGTTAGTGTGAAAAAGTGCATTGATAAAGGGTAAAAAGGGTTGAGTTATATGATGCTTTAACCACCCACCTTTTCAATTTGTACTGAGACAGAGAGTTGCTCTTGTGTTTAAAAATATCTATGGCATTTTTTCTCTTCCTGCAGCTTTTAGTTTCATTGTCTGTTTCATTTTTAATTCTCATTTCTTTTCCCCCTTCCCTTTTTTGTTCCATTTAAATTCTCTTTAAACTTCTGTTTGATTCTCTTTGCTGTATTATTTGTGTGTGTGTGTGTGTGTGTGTGTGTGTGTGTGTGTGTGTGTGTGTGTGTGTGTGTGTGTGTGTGTCCACATGGCACAGAGCTGTGGAGCAAAGTGCCAAAATAGATTCATGAGCGCTGCCAGACACATGATGTGGAAATGGCGACACACAGAAAGAATTAATGCATGAATACTAGATCACACACTCACAACGCAAACATCAGCTGGGAACCAGTGGTGGAGAAAGTATTTAGATGCTTTGTTTATGTAAAAGTAGAAATACCACATGATAAAAAAACACTCCATTAAAATAAAAAGTCAGGTATAAGTGAAAGTACAGAAATACTTGGAACAAGATGTACTTAAAATATCAAAAGTTAATGTATGCATTATGCAGAATGGTCCTTGTCAGTGTTTTTATACTAGTCGAAGATTGTTATTGCTGTAGGAATTGACATTTAGGGAAATCTGCCTGTGAAACCAACTTGATTTCAGCGAAATAACTTTTCAAGATAAATGGCTTCATATTTCATCTGTTTGCTCTGTTTCTGTCACAGAGGGTATAACGTTAGATTAAATTTTAATGGTTCTCAGAGGAAAAAAAAAAAAACAGCAGAAAAAAAAGAAACATTAACATTAACAACTTTGACATTAGGTTCATCCCCACGGAGTCTGAAACAACTTCTAAATATGAGAGTCACATTCATTTTGGCGACAGCAGGACACAAACGTCACATGAAGGTTTTAACTTCAAAAAGCTTTATATCATTGTGGTTAAAACAAGCCTCGTGAGTCTCCTTAAATAATAAACACAATTTTACCCTTAAAATTTAAAGATAAGGAAAGTTCTAAAGTTCATAAACTATCCTTCGAGTGTTTACTATTTGATAACATAAAATCGAAGAGTTAGAGTTAGCTATTAATATTTTAAGTGAGCCGTAATTACTACAAGATCTTAAATTACTGTTTCATGTGTGTTTATTCAAAACCTAAGAGAAACACAAACACACACAGATTTAGAACCAGTGCATTGGTGTTGTTGCAAGTAAACAGCTGAGTTGGAGGTTTGAGGACACTGAAGAATGGATTTAATCTCTCCGTTTCTGAGCAAGACACACAGAAAAAGAGAGAGAGAGAGGGAGAGCACAACAGACAGGAGCGGGAACAGGAAGTAAAGCAAAGCAGGAAAAAAATTGAAGAGACAGAGAGAGGTAAAAGAAGAGCAAAGGAAAAGTAGAGAGAGAAAAAAAATGGCAAAAAGAAAGTAAAAGTGTGGATCTCAGCAGTTAGGACTGTGTTGAAAACACAGAGGCCGGAAGAAACTGCCGTCACCTTCATCAGATACCACAAGCAGCACCACAACAAGTGCACAAACAGACAATTGATGAAAACTTTCCTAACTCCTCAGCAGCATTTCAAGCAAAAAAAAAAAAAAAAGACTTCAGGCTCGACTAAAGTTTGTGGTGGTAGAAAGTACTGGCTGAATCCTATTCACATTTTTATGCAAAGGTGGGACACACACAAACAATTGTGCAGAGATGCTATGTGAGGGGAAAAAAACATGCACATGGTATTAAAGCCGTTTTATTTTTTTGAGAAAATGTCGCCGTTTTTCAAATTTAAAACAGGGTGATGATTTTTTTGGTTTGTGAGAAAAGCTATTATCCTTTCCCATCATTATATACAAACACCCTATTAGCCACAAATATTTTCTGCTGTTGCAACATTATGCTCAGATACCTTTGTCAGAGTGGCAGTTTTTCAGCAATTTTATTCCTCTGAAACGGTTACTACAAGTACATACTCTGACTTATAATGATCTGCCTACGGTTAAAATATGACATTATGCATGCATGAACCTCTGACCCTCAGACCTCCAGCTTGTTTCAGAGAAAATGACATGTTTTATTCTCGCCTTTTTTGTAGAGGTTAATTGATGCTCATGCCTCAATATGATGTGCCTGAACACGCAACCCTTGTAACAATCCCACCTCTTGCTGTGCACTTGTCAAACCACCTGCTGCTGTTTTGGCGCCGTCCCCCAAAGGAAACTCTGCTTATTCTTTTAACGTCAGACCTTAAAAGCAACAGCCCTGTCGGTCGAGAAGCACCTGCGGCGCGTGTTACATTATAATAGTTTGCTTGTTCCACTGTTGCCACCAGGTATTTGTCATTGCTTTAAAATATATTTAACTGAACTAATGTGACATCACATCTCTCCTTTTTTCAGACTGTGAGGAACAATATGTCAGGTGACAGACCAGTACTGCTTCCCTGTCCCTCTTAATGCATGTTGTTCTCATAGATGAAGTTATCAATACAGACAGAAATTCATTCTGGGTATCAAGTTATGCTTTTATAAATCCAGTGGGCCTTCTGCCAGTCAACACCATCCAACTCTCTGACCTGATGTTCTGTGCCTCTAAGCTACTTTTGAATCAGACTCTTATCCAAGAAAAAGGCAGATATTTAGCAGCTTGATCCATCTTTATATCTACATTGTATCCACTTAAACATTCAGATTGTTACTTCTGCCGCAGGCAAGCTTTCCATCAAGCTGCTCAGCTGCTTAGAGCCGGCTAGAGAGTCTGAGAGCAGGACCCTCTGGAGAATAAACACCTGGAGTCAGTTCGGATCATGCTCTGATCCAGAACTGTTTACTGACGGGAGGAAAGCTCAGAGATTATTATCAAATGTATAGGATTAAAAAAGTGGTTTTATCTTCACTCCTGTTTATCAACCTGACTGCAGCAGTGATCCCAGGTGCTGACCTCCGTTGTCGAGTGTTTTACGTTCTGTAATGTTGACTGCCAGCCGGAGCTGGATGGGAAATGTACTTTACTTCATGAACAACATTGCAGAGAGGAAAGTACCAGTCTCTGGTGAGTAGGCTACTGAATTCACTGAGAGTTGTCCTGAATTTAACTACACAATGTATGTACATGACTCAACAAGACATATATCAAAGGTCTTGTCACTTTTAGACATTTTAATGCATTTGTACATATTATATCTTTAAGCCAACCAACAAAACTAAACATATATTATGGCACTTGAGTTCACCTCTGCAGCATCTTATGAAAAATTGTAGCTTTTTCATGCAATGCTGCAAAAACTAATAGTCAGACTATGGAATTAACTTTCATCGTATTACGTCCCTTTTCCACTCCACTCCCCTTCCCTTTCGCAAAAACCTACTCAGAAGTACCAAAAACTCAACCGCCCACTCAACCCCATTTCCCGGTGATATCCCCAAGCAAGAGTCATTTATTTAAATCCATATTTATCTCCCTTCAAGCTAAGTGATCCGTCTGAATTTACAGTTACTTCTCTCTCTGTCTTTCGTCTATCTCTTCTTGTCTCGGATTTTCCCTATTAGTCTCTCTCAGATGTATATTTTCTCCCTGCAACGCAAACCATCCATCTCTCTCACTCTCAGGTTTCAACTTGCAATCTTTTTCTCTGTGTGTTTCACTCCTTCTCCCTCTGCCCATTCCACTTGTTCCCTGCCTCGGGCAATCCAATCCATCTGACTTTAAGAATCATATCATCCAATCAGGGCCCACTCGGTAGACAGGGGTGGGCCCTGAGGGACAGACTAACCAACTCTCTGATGGGATTAGACTTCCCACCTGTCCATCATTTAAGAAAACCCACACTAGGCCAATCGCCTCTGCACATAGTTTCATATGGCTGTCATTTAGATACCTGGCTGTGTTTTTTTTACACACAAACACACACACACACACACACATACACACACACACACACACACACACACACACACACACACATACCCATTAGCAGCCTGTAGCCCCATATATATACATATACAGCTCATGTAGGGAGCAGTTTGAAGGTGCACACACACGCACAAAAACTCTCTCTCACACACACTCACAAGTTAGCAGCGTATCACTAGGCCTGTCATTTTGAATCTGGAAAAGGGACGAGTAAAATGCTCTCTAATGGCCATTTGCACTCTGCTTTTTTCCACAATAAAACTGTCTAATCAAGAGAGAGAGAGACAGACAGAGACAGAGAGAGAGAGAGAGAATTGAGAAGTGAATGGAAAAATAAAGAAATAAATACAGTAATGGAATAAAAAGAATAAGAAGAGTTATGAGAAGTTAAAGAGAGAAAACAGCCAGAGGGTGACACGAAAGACAAGATAAATGATGACTTTCCATTTTAGTGGGTGGGATTTTTATTTTTTGGATTTAATAAAGATGGTGAAGCTGGCATCATTTGGTAAAGTCTTTAACGCTGTATTTGGAATTGACAGTCATGGTGTTGGCACATTAATTCAGCTTGATATATCAGTATATAACAATGCAGACATATTTGATAATAAATAACGAGCATGGGTATTTATGGGGGGTTCGAGTCTTGGAAGGAAATGCCATTAGGTTTACAGTTATGACTAAACAGTCTTGTAAATCACTCTGTCATTTAACAAATGCTGTAGGTTATGGTCTGTGATGATCAACAAGTCCTCCATATTAAAGGTCTTACAGTATTTGTAAGAAAGTAGATTTTTGAGTCTCATTCTCAACTCGTCAATTGCTGACGCTTTGGGAATTCTTACAAATTGGACCTTTAAATGACAAAATGTGTTGTTTGTAACTGCCCTCTAGGGCAACACATTGAAACATTTTCTGATCTAACGTGATTATCAACGGGACAACATTATGTATCACTGATAAAATATATATATATATATATATATATATATATATATATATATTTTCCTTTGCAACAGCCCTGTCGTCAAAGGCACAACAATGACTTGTTGAGGAAAGCATTATGGTTTGGGTTAAAAATACAACTTAGTTAAGTTAAGGGACCTTTGTTGTTCACATTTTCACATTTTTAGTAGCCACCATATTGGGGCGAGAGCAGAGGGGTAATCAGTTTGGCTGCAATCTGCAACCACAGCGCCAGATGCCACTAAATCCTACACACTGGACCTTTATGTTTCTTTTAACAACTGCTAAGCACTGCAAAGGTTTTGTTGCTCCCATGGAGCCAATCACAGTTGTAATAAGATTTTTGGTACTTCAAAGTAATTGTGTAATTATTTTACCATTAGCTGAGACCACAGAATAATAGCATCCTCATTGGTAATCATTAGAATTCATGAAATCAGACTACAAAAGCTTAGAGCAAGACATCTGACAGGCTTTTGAAAAACATGTAAATCAGTGGACTATTGGATGGGAACATTCCTACAGAGTTGGGAGAGGTGGACCTAGATATATAAGGCGACTGATTGAAAAAAAATAAAAAATAAAAATATGATAGCATGTGACCGTTATTTAGACCACTATAATAAAATCCAAAACAAACAAACACTGAAATCACTCAGCATATTTGTGTTTGTGGCATTTAACCAATGATGTTCCTTCCAGAAGCCAGTTTTCATTACTACGTCTCTTCTCTTGACAATATTCTGCATTTGGGGAATTTCTGACTTCATGTCAGTGTAACTGTATCTGCCAGTCAATAGCAACGTAACACAACACAGCACCAGAGGACTTCGTTCTTACCTCTCTACCTTCTCGCTCTAATAAGACAATGAAATGTAGTTTATATAAAATCCCTATTTGCTTCAAAGACATTCTCACTTTGAGTCTCTTTGACTATCCTGTCTTTGTCAGGGAGGTCCACAGGGCTTTAGAGAAAGGTAGGAGGGTTTTCTCAGTGTGGGTTTGTATTTGTGTGCATGTGTGTCGTTGTACGTGTCCATTGAAGGGAAGTGATGATATTGTATCTATTTTTTTCCCAGAAAGTTCCCGGCCCTGGTTGAATTAGTATGCTTATTAGCATAGGGATATAAGTCAACAGTGGCCCCAATATGTCTATTTGTATGGCCCTATTGTGGCCGAGGTGTGTGCGTGAAGGGTTTGCTTTTTTCAGTGTTCGTATTTGCTTTGAGAGTTGGGCTTTTTTGCTTGTTTCTGACTCGCTATTAAAATCAATTTAAAGGGGCACTACATAGTTTTGGAGAAGGCATTCAAACTCAGAATTTAATATTTACAATATATGTGAACAAACTCAGAAATATTACTTTTTTCAATAACTGAATAAACAAGCTGTTCTCAGAGAAAAATAAGGTCCCCAGAACACTTTTTTCTAAGCTGGAAACTTGGCAGGGTCTGCCAAATACAAACAAAGTAAAACAGTATGAAAATATATTGTCCTTTAAGGTCAGTTTGTTTATTCAGCTTACTCAGTCAATTTTTCTCTTCTGATTGAAATTTCTTCCCCAAAACTAGATTTCTATCCTGGAAGTCAAACAGAGAAAACAAGAATGACATTAGGTAAATTAATACTCTAAATAAAAACTCCATGTTTCCACAAGGTATGACAAAGGGCTAGATCTCCAATAAAACTGTAGAAGATGGGAAAGGAAAGTTGCGAGGCTCAGTTCAGGTTGGTATACTTTTCACATAACATCTATACTGTCAGCCCCTCATTCTGATTGCCCCCAAAATGAATACATGAATAAAAAATCTACACTGGAAGGGAGCCAAAGTACAGCAGTTGTTCGGTTAGCATGCTTTGAGCCATGACACTTCTACAATAACATTTTCTGCATGAATAAGTTTGCCATCCAATACATTTTCGGAAAAGTTGGTATTGAATTTGAAACATGCTGACTGTGGTGGCTCCAGTTAGAGACATATAGAATAAATGAAAACTGAACGAAACAGATGCTTTTTATTGTGTATGTGCAGTGAAAGTGCTGATTCTACAGCATTAGTGTTGAGAAGAAGCCATAGATGCTCAAGTAACAAAAGTTATGTTGGCTGCCAAACTGCCATTTAAACAAAGATAAAACCTGCCTTAAGGCCTGTCCTATGCTTTACTTAATATCTGTTAAAATGCATTCAAACACAAGTACTTGTAACCTCATTATGGGAGACACAAATGTCACACAGTTGTGTACTCCAGGCAATTTCATCCAGGACAGACTTAGTGGACCGAGTCTGTTAAGCTTGTTATTTGTTCAACATGGAGCTTGTCATCCTGGTGATTACCTGCTTGTACTGTGCCCCCTTTCGCCCTCTCAATTTTACACTACGTAGTTTCATAACATTTAGTGAGAAGGCTTAAGTGGATGTAAACACCAGCGGTATAATGCTGGATGGGCCAGACGCTCAACCTCTCCAAAAGCGGTTCAACAGCCAGGCCTTTCTGATGTTAATATCCCTGCAGTGGCAGCAGACGGCTGGCTGCTAACGAGAGAGCGGTGCAGTGGGAAATGCAGCAGTACTGCAGTTGATTGGGACAATTTCTCTTTATCTTGCTTTTTTTTTCCGTTTCTGTCCTCCTCTGTGTTTTTACTTCTCAACTTTTAAATGGGCTGAGTGCAAAAGGGGACGTGGCGAACATGAGAAAGAAGGGCAGAAAGAGAAATGGCTGGAGAGCGAGGCAATTTAGGAACTAGAGACAGCATCAAACTGTTCAGGCATCCGATCAGGATGCCTCCTGGATGCCTCCCTGGGGAGCTATTCCGGGCACGTCCGACTGTGAGGAGACCCCGGGGCAGACCCTCAACACACTGGAGAGATTATACATCCAGCATGAGACGGCCACAGGATCCCCCAGGAGGAGCTGGAGGACATGTCTGGGAGGAAAAGGACATCTAGGCCGCTCGGCTTTTCATGTAACCTCAAACTGAACTGGATAAGTGGCCGGCAGCGCATCAACGGACTGATGTTTTACAGAGCAGAGAGGAGGAAGGAGCACAATCCAGCAGATTGTCTGAGTCTCTAAATGAATATGTTGATGTTTTATTGATGAAGAGCCATACGCGAAGCATCTTGAAATAAATATCAGATTTGTGTTTCGTGATGTGTGGCCTCGTGTCTCATTTTGCGACAGCATGTAAACACTCACAAAGTCCCATTAATTTATGCTCTTTCACAGTTTATCATCATCTCACTCCCTCTCTGTCAGGTTTACTTCATCTACTTTGTCATTTTATGCATCTGTGCATGAATGGATGTGAGTTCAAACGTGGGCCCGTTGGAGAGAGGTGCAGGAGTTTCACTTAGATAGAGAAATTTAAGATTATAAGCAGTGCACACACACACACACACACACACACACACACACACACACACACACACACACACACACACACACACACACACACACACACACACACACACACACACACACACACACACACACACACACACACACACACACACACACACACACTCACAACAGCACCAGCACCAACATTATACACATGTAGGGATATATTACTTCCAGGCAACACCTCCTGACAAGACCTGGCAGGCTCAATTTACTCCATGTCACGGTCCTGTCATTTTGTTCATGGTATGTGTGTTCTGTGTGTTTTCTAGGCTTTTCTGGTGTCTTTTGCTCTTTTTCCATTGTTCTGTTTCCCCTCCTGTTTTCTTGTACTCCTCACCAGCCTGATTTTCACTCCACACCTGCCTTGTATCTGTTCAGTTAGCCTGGCCCTGTTACCTGGGTTCCTCCCCAGCCTGCCTTCCCTCCACACCTGATTGTTTGGTCACATTTTCATCTGCATTCTGCAGGCTTAAGTTGGGTTTGTGCAGAAAATGTAAAATTGCACAGTTGCCAATTTCTCAGGCTGTTCTGTTCATTGACAATTTAGCCACTTTTAGGAGATTGTGGGACTTTTGTGTTCTCTTTTACATCAAGACTAAGTGATGTACTACTTTAGCCAATTAAGCAATTGGTCACTGGTTCGGGTTCTGTATTAGGCTGTGATGGACTGCAACTAAGTACATTCACTCAAGTACTGTACTTCAGTACAATTTTGGGGTAAATATTGTACTTTTTACTTCACTACAGTTAATTGATAACTTTAGTTAGTACCCAAGTTCCCCACTTGGATGCCCATCCAGTGGGAAAAAGGTGGTGAAGTGGCCTTTAGGGTATACAGTAAATGTATCCCAGCTTCCTGAGTCCACCACTCCATATGAATATATATATATATATATATATATATATATATATATATATATATATAAAAATATTATTTACTTTTACTTGTACTTTTGATTCGTAAGTATATTTAATATCAGATACTTCAAACTTTTTACTCAAGTACTATCTATATAAATGGATCCAAATTAAAATATCAATACGATATCCTACATTTTACTCCAGTATGTGTTTAAGGTACTCTGGTTAATGGTATTTTTAATGCTTTATCAAGGGGAGATGTTTATGTAAATGCTGGCTAACTAATGCTTGATACTGTAAGTAGCAGTTGGCTCACTTGTTACTTCATCATGATGGATAGGCAGGTACTTGATAACAGCAGACTACACTGTGAACAGTGTACCACCACGTCTGTGTGCCCGTGTGTGCACATTGAGAGAAAGTGTGTGTTTTGATGTTGAAATATTGGCTATGGGCTTCGGGCCAGGTCCGGGCCTGTTCAGCGTGCAGGCTGGCTTCAGCTGGAGTCAGGCCGAAAAATTCCTTCATCCGTGACAAGAGAGGTCGAATTTACAGGCCCATGCGCAACTTTAATCCATAAATGTTGTTTTCAGTTGCACTAAACTTTCTTGAAGGTAAATCAAAACAGAATCTTTAAAAGACAAATTTTAGGTATTTTCTAATATGTTGATTGCTAACAAAAAGGAATCCAAGTAATCCTATGTCAGATTTGAGTGCGTATATAATTAAAGTTAAGTAACAACGCCACAACTGAGAGGAGCTTGTGAAAAGAATAGCAACTCATCTCGTCAACCTGTGCAACATAATGCACAAAGACTTACACACCCAGAAAGTTACCGCGCACATCTTGGAGGGACAACACAGAGATTCCTTTACCAATAACACTGCAAAAGAGAGAGCCAGGTCAAGCACAGGGCAGGACAGACCCACACACACACACACACACACACACACACACACACACACACACACACACACACACACATCTGAAGGAGTCCTGAACTGTCCATGTGAGCTAGTCATGGGGGCGCTAATGCACTGGCAGGAAGCAACATGGCTCCCTGAGGGATCGCAAAATGGATGCATGGCAACAGCTGCCAAAATGTCAGGGTGAGAGAGAGCGAGAGAGAGAGAGAGAGAGAGATAGAGAGAGAGAGCGATAGGTGGGTCAAAGCCAGTGGGCAGCATGAGAGCAGGAGGAGGCGGGTGTCGTGACGGTTGCAGCCCCCTCTGCTGACCGGAGTAAAAGTGGAAATGTAATCTTACCTTTTGTGCTTGTGCTTGTGGATGCACTTTCCAGATAAGGTTACAGATATGGTGAATCTGAAGGATAAACACATCTGGCCTTGTCAGTATCCTGATGTGACTGTTTGCTTTCACCTCAGCTAAAAGTTCAGAGGAGCTGCTGAAGAAACTATTACGAATTAATGGCGCATAAAAATTAGCATATTTTTCCATTTAAATAATCCAGAACCAACTAAAAATAGGCTTGATGGCACAGTGTCTAGTAGTATGAGGCTGCATGTTATCTGTACGTCCCCGAGTCTATAGAGCAAAGGTCACACAGGTCTTTATGCTGCTTGACGATTTTTACCCTGTAAGTCCAGTGTTTCCTTGTTTTTGTTTAAAGAGAATCCCAGTGCTCCCGTCTGCACACAGAGAAGAAACTGACCTGCTGCAGTAAGGAGAGTAAAACAAACACTCTCTGCAGAGAAAGTGCTGACAGCTGCTGAGTCTGAGGACAGACAGGTGGATACTACAATATCCGAAACACGATGCATCATTAATATTCAATAAAACAACAAAGTAAGTGGCAATCAGCCCATATGCGATGGATGGAGATTTAGATAGTCTAGTACTTTGAACTATTATGGAGTACTTGAGTACTGAGCAAAAAAAATCCAAGGCAAGATCAGGGTTTGAAATGAAGCACCCAAGCGAAAATGCGAAAAACCACTGTTTAAATTGTGGTATTTAAATAACCAGAATCAAAAGCTACCTTGTCGGACCTTTGCAGATCAGCTCTCAAGTTTGAGGAGATTTTTTTTTTTTTTTTCAAGTATTGCTAGTCAAACTATCTTATTGACCTTTGGCCTTCATCAAATGCTTGCCCTGAATTATGACCTGCGTGTGCATTTGTGTTGAGAAACAGTTCTTGCAGGTGTAACACATGGCACCACCCTACTTAAGTTATCAATGAGCGGATGTTTGTGTGTTTATAGTGATTGCTGCTGTGTATTTTAGCATGGTAATTAGCAGCTAATTAGTTATTGATTAAGGCCAGTATATTTTATGGGGGTGAGAGGGCGAGTGTGACACGGGGCAAGGCATAACGCCTCAGCCATAATTCACCCTCTGCTGCACACACACACTTATTTCTCCCCCTCCCCTTTCAGTCTCTTTCTCACCTTACCTGTCTTGCTTTCACTCGTCTCACTCTCACTTGACTTCTCTCCACCAAACATAAGGTAACTTGTTTACATCTCTTTTCTCTTTTAATGTCCATTTAGACAGAGCAAACCAAGGTTTTATCCAACGAGATAGAAGGCCATTCACTCACGGTTTTGAATAGGTGTAAAAACGGAAAAAGACGATTTCTTCCAACTGCTGCCTTTTATGCGGTATATAATATGGGAGTGGATCAGCAGCCAACCCAGATCCCTTTATCTAGATGGTTACAGTGGCACAAAAGTGGCCCTCTTTTTGGTCACATTAGCTTTACAGAGCAAACAAAGGGGGAAAAAAAATAAATATTAAGATGCTCTTTATAAAGCATCATTAAAATCTGCCTGTTCTCTATGAGTTTTAATATGAGCCATGGTAACATCCTGCTCATCGGATGATGTCCTTCGTTTTTGGGTATAATATATATTTGTAATGTTTGTGAAAGATACGTCAGACACATGAACTCAAAAGGGGGCTGTTAGTTCGATCCACATTATTTTTTTGGTGCAGAGAAAAGCAAAATATAGACAAAATGTAAAGTATCTGATCTTACAAAATCTGTAGATATACCACTGATTTATGGATAATTTCAATTGGTGGACTTTTAATATAGAGTCAGTTGTAATGCAGGGTGGATGCAAGAGATTTCTGCCCTCTTAATGTATATTGTAGTGACACTGAGGCATTACACTTTTAATAAAGCCTTGAGTGAAGCAGTTTTTAGCTTCCTGAAAAATTTTGTCACTAAGCAATCTGTTGAACATTTTATGGGGAGGCACTGGGGACCATTCGGGGCTTTGCTGATTTAACAACAAAATCTCTTTCTGCAGCACAAGAACTGAATCACTGGAGGTCTAAAAATCGTTTTAGACCCCCTCAAGGTCGCAGCTCCCACAGATATATGTCTTTGGGTGTTGCTAATGGTCTGGTCTGATGTTGTGCACTTCAAATCGCTGGCTATTTCCTAAGCCTGTTACTGCTAAATGGAAAATGTGTGAGTTTAGCAGCGTGTGTGTGCGTGTGTGTGTGTGACCTCCGCCTTTAATCCACTTTACCTTTCATTTCCTTTCTAGGCTCTCAAATGACCCAAGGCACCTGGGAGGAATCCAGTTTCTGTCCTCTTCTGCCTCGTCCTCTTTTTCACTTCTTCTCTTCTTAATCACACATAACTTGTTTTCCCCTCATCAGTCCATTTATTTAAGTCAACCTCACATCCCCAACTTCATTTGTGGTTTTCATTATGTTACTTTTAGCCAAAACTCTATCAGATTGTGGCAGACTGAGGTTGATGTCCTCGTCTCCCCCTTTTTCTGGGAAAATGGATATATAGCATTCAGGAATGAAACGCTTCAGGCAGAAAACTGTTCTGACGTCAATGTAAAAATCTATTCAGGCTTGTAAAGACTTTTTTTTTCTTCATGTAGCCCATCAGGAGGAAGGTCAGAGGCCAGGTTCAGATCAAGAGCAGCACTTAAATAGCTGATTGTGATTCTGTGTATAGTTGCAGACCAGCATTTTGAAAGATGAATTATTTTGAAATCACTTAAACTGTATTGTTTAAATGTCACAGTTGTGTTGCATCTGAGTCTTGCAGGATTCATTTGTTGAACATAAAAAAAACTATCCATCTCTATTCAGAAAATTAAAAGATGGTGAATAGATGGCCTTGATAGAAAAAGAAATACTTTATTGTTGCTGTTGTCTAAAGAGGATACTTACTGAGTGTTTTTATCCAAAGAATATGTGAATATAGTAACCCTGGAGTTTAAACACTTAAAAGGTCTTATTTATAATATTTCTACGCAGACATTTTTTTTTAGGATTGTGAATTAATAATTTTGCAATGCTTGTCGGGTACAAAATTATTGTTTTCTTTACATCTATGTAAGAATTCTGATGATTGGTTCCAGCTTCTGGCAACATTTGTCAGCCGATATTATTGGAATCACATGGTATCAGTGTTTCATCAGCATCAAGAGTCCTTGTAGTTGCCAGTTGGTGGCTAATTTCTATAGGATGTGACCAAGCCCCCAGGAAGAACGTAAGGCTTTGAAGCCAACGTTTGAAATGGCTTAATTACAACATCACGTGGTGCACTGCGGCCCAAAAATACTTGTTTCCCATAAGCTTACATTGTGAAAGAAGCGCCTGGTAAATGGCAAATGCATTTTTTTGACCCCCACGAGATGACTCGTTTCACTGCCATAATTTGAGCCATTCTGTCCATTAATAAAATTTTGAAAGTCTAGAAGAGCTGCACGATTAAATGAATGTTATCACTAATGTCTTTAAGATATTTGATTCAGCTGTGCAGCAGCTCCAAACCTTTGACCGTGTAGCAAATCACTAAGAATCCATTTATTTTGTCAAGAGCAATAAATATACAGGAAATTGTCCCTGTGACTTTGATGCATGTACACTTGACAACTCCCACAGTGACCACAAGTAAGTACATAATGGGATATATTACAGAGGGACTTCACATTCACTGCAAACAGAAAATTATATATACCATCCAACGTGTACTGTGTGTACTACTGTATATCTTGAAGCTAATTCTAGCTTTGGAGAGGGGATAGGGGAACACTAGCAATGTCTTAGGAACAACATGGAAATATATCATTGCCCTGAGTAAGATTAAATGAGATTGGATCAGTTTTGCTCCCAAAGCTTCAAGTGGCTTTAGGACTCATCTTATGAGTTATGAATAGTGTGGCAGAGAGCAAGCAACTCTTGGCAGGACCAGGAAACGAACTCAAAGGAAATTACAGTAATAATAGTGTTGTTAAACCCAGAGGGAGCAAAGGGATTTGGTGTCACAAGGACCTGCTCTTACAAAATTTGATATGTCGCAAGTGCTGACTCATACACTTATGATTGCTTTAAATGCATATAGTTCAAAAGAGCCAACGAAAAGGGGAAAGATGAGCCTCGCCGGCACTGATGACGGACTCGTGTGTTTTCTTACATCTTTTTACCAACTCTGCGTTTTATGCAGCATCACTTATTACACAGTGTGACAGAAAGCATTCCATCAGCCTTTACTGCATGGTACATAATTAATAAGATGTTTATCCCCAGGTGTGTTAGAGAAGTGTGAAGTGGGAGGAATTATTTAGGGCTCCGGAAGTAATATTTTCATAGATTTTATTCATGGACAGCGTTGGGTGACTCACAGTTGCATCACTTGTACAGCTTGTATGGGTGTGAAATTCTTTTGAAATCAGTGTAGAAGATTACAGACTGTTTTAGAAAATAAGTGTTTTTTGACGGACAGTTTAAGTGATAAGTTAGTGCATAAAAACATCAAAACTATGACTCCAAAGGTGCATTTTAGTGGGAAACATCCAATCACAGAGCTTAAAATGCTGTTTGCGGTAGCTTTAAGGTTACACCTTTGAAAAGGCAAAACCATTCAGTTATTTTTGGATGAATTCAACAACTGCGCCACTGTGTTTTGTTCAAAACTGCACCGATAATTCAAAACCCATTGGTGTGTCACCCGTTGGCTTGTGGACTATCATTTTTAAGCCTCAAGTGTGGCATTATGATTGTGACCATTTTGGTCTTTTGGAGCCAAAAATGACCATATTTGGATGAGGAGGCAAAGGTGCCGATGATCCTCAATCTAAACTGAACTTTGCCATGGTAGAGACTTGTAAGCCATAGGTAAGTTCTATCTGAGGACCATAATTTCCAGAATGAATATCGTGTTTTATTGAAGAAGACTTGAAGCTAGTAAGTGATACCATAAACTCATTAGGAAACTGCTTACTGAGGTAATAAATCAAGTGAGAAGTAGGGACATTCTCTCAGATGCTAACATACAATCTGACTTCTTTTAGAAACCATGGAGTCACCCCCTGCTGGTCATTATAAACAAGGCAGGCACTTCTTAAATTACTTCATTTTTCAGACCCCGAAGCTCAGTCAGTGATTCAACACCTCTCGGATTCACAACTCTGATTGGCGTCCACTCCATAACAATGGCCACCATGCCTCATGGGTATTGTAGCGTTATGAGCCTTCCAGTGTATCAAAAAGAAAAAAGCAACACGATTTTGTAGAGACAAAGAACAACATGAAAAACATAAGAATTATCCGTGAGACTTCTGTATTTATGAGAATGTTGATGAATATTAAGCATTTTTCAGAGTGGGTAAAAAACACAAGTGAAGAAAAAAAATAAATCAGAAAACACAAATTGACTGATTGATTTGATTGATTTGATTGATTCAGCCCCCTGGTGGCCATCAGGATTCAGGCCTCTCTTTCTATCTCTCTCTCTCTTCTCTCACCTGTCTCCCTCGCTCACCTCCTCCACACCTCATGTCTTCCCCTTGTTTTATATTCAAGCGCAGTGACAGCATCGGGCTCGCCTTCCTTAAAAAAATTGTCCTTCTCTTGTTTCTAAATGCGATGTGCTCTAACACCTCCATCGACAAGAAAAGCTTTATGACCTTCAGAAACCGGCATCCAATTGATTGATGTCCACTTACTTTAAACTAAGATGAAGCACTTCCTTTCACAACAGGTCCGACTACAGACAAAAAACTGCAACGCTTCATCCATTCCTAAACTTTAACCCAACAGAAGCCACAAAATAACAAAACTCTAACCCCGAGTGGGGAAGAAGGAGGAGGAGGAGAGAGTTGCTGGTAAATGGCTCCAGGTTTGAGAAGTGCAGTGGTAATGTGTTAAGTTAGTAGGCATCAGGAGATTAATTGCACTTAAATTAGAATGTTGTTTGAAATGCTCACCATGTTTCTATACATTTCAAATTAAATATCCTTAAATGTCCTGGACAACGATATACTGTTAGGTCAAGCATATATAGCACATTTTCAAGGACGGTGTGTGCGTGTGTGTGCATGTGTGTGTGTGTGCATGCATGTGGGAACATGTAGGCGCGTGTCAAACTCTGCGACTGGTTCATTAAATGGCGCACAGATCAATTCTTAATCTGCTTTGTATCTATCCCAACACATGCAGAAACACACACCCTAAATCTCCCTCAGACATGCATTTCCACACACACACACACACACACACACACACACACACACACACACACACCCTCCTTCATCACGCCCAAGCCTTTTTGTCTTCCTCTTTGTCAAATTCAATTACTGACGACATCACTAAAGGAATCTCCACATGAACCAATTACTTCTCAAATCCCCCGTGTGTGTCTGTGAGATGATCTGCTTGTGTGTGTGTATGTGTGTGAACAACAATATGAAATGTGTGGAGGAGAAACAGGACGACGACATGCATCGGCTTTTGGTTTATGTAGTAACAGCAGCCAACAGCAGTGGGCTTTACAGTCGATGTATGGATATGTGTGTCGGTCTACCGTCATTGGCCCATGTTGTGTGTTCAGGTGTGTGTTAATTTGTCATGCTAAGCCTCAGGCAGCATTGCCAGAAGTATGATAATTATTGTATCTGTACCATAGGTTTGCCCTCTATATGTTGTTCAATCTATAATGTCACAATTTCCGTTACGTACCATAATTGGACCATTTTGTGACACTCGTATTCGGATTTTGTTTTAATCTACACTGTCGCGTTTCAATACAATTCCTGTCATGGCAAAATGTGGGACAATGTCTCATGTGACCTCTGTCCAGCCAATCATGCTTGCTGTAGGCTCTGATGATGAACGTGATTTGCAAGCAATGCTGGCCTTGCCTTTATAGTAACTACTGTTGCTATGCCTGTTTAGCTTCTGCTCTCCCTTGTAGGTGGACGGACTGTGTGGTCAATGTGGCCACTGGTCAATCTTGATTGACTAATGATATAAGTTAAGGACACACCTTCACGTATACAGGGCCGACCCTTCTTTGCTGCCATCCAGCCACAAAGCAGCCTTCTCATTCCTACCGTTGCTGGCAGATATGACTCAGCTGTAGATAGCTAGCCAATTACGTTAATGTTAGTTAAATTAGCTGGTGGAGAACACCAAAAGAGTGAGGCTAAGGCATCCCATAAAAGTAAAAAAACTCAGCATTCTCGCAAGTTCATGATGAATGTAGACGACGTGTAAATAAAGAAAGTGTTTTTGTACTTCAGTGTTTGTATGAGTATTCGTACTATACAGTTATACAGCTACAGTTTGTCATGCTTACAGAGAAAAGGCTTTCAGAATGACTAACTGATGTGTTTTGCAAGCTATCCTGGGAGTGTAGATTTACCCAAAATAGAGCAGGACAGAGTCTTTAACATCACCTTAAACTGGCTTAGCTAACAGGCTAACCCTGGCTTAGCGACAGGTCAATTGTTTCTAGTCAGGGATGTAGGTGTTAAGCCGGTGGGGTATTGCCTTGTGAAGCTTGTTTGCTTTTTTAAGTTACTCTCAAAATCTCTTTCAATCCAGCTCTTTCTCTTCCCTCTCATCTCTCTCTTCTCGTGTCCTTTTCCGCTCCCCCTACTTCCATTTTATCTCCTCTCCTCATCGATCCAATCGTCATCTTCTCACCACTCCTCATCCCATCTTTCCCCCTCTCGCCCCCTTGCTTTGTCAGAGAAACGCTTGCGTGAGGTCAGGATATTGGTACTAATTTGTGTGTATGCGTGTGCTTGTCCCCTATCTGTCCCCTACTAGCTCTGACACCGCTGACCTACACATACTGCTGTGTCAACAACAGCGGCACATACGCACATCACAAATGACAGCATCTTGGAAGACCGTAACAAGATAGTTTACATTGACAGAGGATGAGAGACGAGGGAGGGAGGGCTGAAGATGAGGGGATAGTTATTATCTATGTAGTGCATCGCTGCTGCTTTTGTCCTCGTCAGGGATAAATGTGCTAAACTGAACAACATGAGCTGCATCAGTGAAATCTACAGCAGCACACTGTAGCCAGTGACAGCCTCAGCCCGTCGGTTCATCCATACGTTCATTAGCAGGGAAGGGGAAAGCAGTGTGCAATTCCCCTTGCAAACATTTATCCACCATGAGTAATTAAACAAAGGGTTGGTTAATGAAATGTGATGTGGGAACTCTAATCTCCTTCACACTACTGCTTATAACTTGTAGCAGCTAACGCAGAGAAACATTTTCCCCTCAAGAGTTTATCCTTCATTCTTATGTGTTTAAAGTGGAGCAGTTGCTCAACAAACTCGCAATAAAAAAGTAGAATGTGACAGTTGAAACAATTGTGAAGGAAGTTGCAGTCATTCCTTGATCCATGAATCCATTTTCTCTGCCGCTTTAATGCTTTTTTTTTTATTATTGCAGGGCGCCTGGAACCTATAACAGAAATGTAAAAAACTGCTACAGAGGCGAGTTTCTTTGAATTCCTGGTGTGGTCACTCCTAAAGTATCATGTTGCTCTTGTGTGACATACCTTCTAATTTTGAATGGCTGCAGTTCAATTACAGTTCAATGCATATGAGAGGAGCAAAGGAAGAAGTCAGTTCATATTGTTTTAGAAAAGTCCACATAGGGAGGAGTTCAAGCATCAGTCGATGTTTTTACACGTGTTATATTGTAACCACGATGATGAAGCCCCCTTAACCATATCAAACACACTATTCCAACCCAAATCCTGATGGCTCCCTTGACTAATCAAGTTGTTTTGTGCCTCGACCAAACCAAACCTTAATCGTGGTTTTGTCACATAATGAATCAGATTTACTGCACTTTAAAACAGTGATTTATAACGGTTTTGGAAATAAAATGATGTTGGCCTGCCTACATGGCCGTCAGATCAGACAATGCTTCCATCGTTCCTGACGGCAAGGACAGAAGACTTCTTTTACATAAGTTGCAGGACTTGGTGGTGTTTCCTTTCTCTGCATTGTAGTACCTTTTGTTAATTTATCATTTTAATCTCTCTTTTCTCTTGTTCTGTTTTTCTCTCCGTGCTGTGAATCACTTTTGTGTGTAAAATGTGATATAAATAAACTTCCTAGAAGGCATAGACAAAGGAAGTATTTTACTGTTAAGAACGGAGGACTTGTTGCTCAAAATCTAGTCAGCCTGAGTCACTGCATGAACCATTTTACTCAAATTGTAGTCAGAAAAACAATCAGATGACAGAGTTGTGTTTATCATGAACTAATGAAACAGCAAAAGCATGTAAATAGAGGACACTAGGCATTATCTCAACTTTTAATTGTGCACTCTGCATCGCTTAGTATGAGTGCCATTATACATGTAAGATCGGGACCTGAAGCGAATGAGTCAGATTTTGTATAAAGCCTGTGAGGAAGTGCAGCCTTCGAGCCATAGCTCAGGGAACGATAGACTGTGGTGTGTGTGTGTGTGTGCACTGCACTCTCTGGATTGTACTTTACAGCTGTCATCTTGACTCACTGACAGCTACAGCTACCTGGAGCTGTACCCCATGGGTGCCATTGCCAAACAGCTGTCTGTGTTAAAGCTCCTTCTATGTGTTTAAGTGCGTGTTTGTGTGTGTGTGTGTGTGTGTGTGTGTGTGTGTATGAGGAGATGCGAGAGAGGGAATATCTGTCGGATCAGATGTCAACAAACAACGACAGTTTGCAAACACACACACACTCTTTTTGCCGCACAAACAAACACAATCAGCACAAAGAAGGGCTTAAGGTCGCTAAACAGCTTATCCATACACAGTGAGTGAGTATAAATTGCCTGCTCTGTGCTGAGTTATTATAGCAATGCCGAATATAGTATCAGTGCGCTGGCCTAAAATGTTTCCAATTGTTTGATTGCTTTGCCCATCGGACATTTTGTGCACATCATAATTAAAATATCAGCAGCCGGGGGCAGACAAGAAAACGTGGCTTCAGTTGACGGATGTTTCTATCCAAGGTGTTCGACTGAAAGCTCAGGTTCACTTCACCGGGATACAACGGCAGTTCCCCCGTGAATTCTTGTAATGTATGTGTCCACATCTGCATCTGAATCACCTGGTTTGCTTGGGTAGTACAGAAGTACCGGTATAATTCACCCACTGATTACCATGAAGTGGAATTTAGAGGGGGTCTGACCGCCCACAAAATCAATGGAAAAGCGGGGGTTTGATCGAGGAGGTGCGACTTGAGGCAAAGACACATGAAGTGAACATGTTTCAGCTTGACTGAAAATGTAACACATATCCCAAAGACGTATGACTTCACTTTGCCAAATGTACAGGGAAGAGAGTCCGAGGTAAAGGAACAGAAACGAGTGGAGATCCTCGTATTGCAATTGGTCTGACTTTGTAACACAAACACACACATACTCACAGAGCGCTAACATTACATCTATCTGAATGAGTTCCTTCCATTTTCGCTGTGTTGTTATTGATCGTCCTTAAACAGCACCACTCCTGTCGGCTTGTACCAGGAAATTGGCTTCATATTGAAACTGTCACAGCAAGGGTGCGTTCCATTTTGGACCCTGAGGCACGTAGTGAACGTAGCACGGGAGGAATCAATCTTCATTCTCTGGCATAGCCTTGTTTCTGTAAAGGTTTTTATTTTTTTTATTTCTCTTTTTATTAATACAGTACAGTAATTCTGTTAGTTTTGGTGGCTTTGCACTTGAGACTGTCCTTCCACTAGGTTCAAGTGTGAATGATCACCCGTCCTGCCAACGTTATTGAGAAGGAAACTGGATCCCTGCCAGCTCCATGGCGGCCCTGATCTCCTCGGAGAGACAATTAAGTGAATATTAGAGTAAAAAAAAAAAAGAAAGTATTGACACGTATCAAGGTTTAGAAATTGAGGTTTCGTGCAGACAACAGATTAAACCTCGGTGCCATTAAAAAAATTGCATCAATTATGAAAAGATTTGACTTGTATCCTGTGTGCCAGTATTTATGCATTAAATCATTAAACCAGCAAGTTTGATATGCACAAAAGTTCATGTTGTTATTTCACAACATTCAAGGTAGTATGAGATAATCACACTGGAACACATACCTGCCACTCTCAGAAAGCCGTACAGGGAGTTAACGCAGTGGTGTATTTTAGTATATTTCAGTTGATATATGATGGATCAGCCAGCCGAACTTACAGCACATGCACTAACACATAATTGACAAATGCAAAAGACATGTTTTTGAATATACTTGCTTTATGTTTCATTTTCTTCATTTTCTTTTTCAATTGACTTTTTTTGTTTTCTAGTTGAATTATGCCTATTTTTTCTTCGTAGTATGACAAAATAATTATCTTTTAATTGCATCTCTTAATATTTTTTTCCCCCAGACGAGTCTTAACCTGGAAGTGTGAATTTCTGAACGGCGACTTCTGACTGTTTTAGCGACTGCAGTGGCGGCTCGACGTGAAACTCAGCAATGCATAGGCAGAGAAGACCGCTAACAAGTAAACATGGATGTCAACCATGCAGGTTTTAAATATGAATAAATTGAAGGAAATGTATCCAACATATTTGTTTGGCCTCAAGGATACACACAGTGTGTTTTGGTGAGTAGTACTGAATGTAAACAGAAATTTTGTTTACAACCAAACTCCACAGGGCACATTTAATCAGCTGAACGTGACGGGCTTCATGCATATTTCTAATGTCCTTTCAGCTTCCACACATTTTGAAAGATGTTGTGGAAGCAGGTTGCAACAACCTTTTCCCAAACTTATTGATTTAGTTCAGTGCCAGTGAACTATATAGTTTTTACAATGACCACATCAGTTTAATTGTTTCGCCAGCATCTGTTCATGCTAGTTTCTGAATTGTACTTTACTAAAACACTGAACCAAATGTGAATAACCTTGGTTCTCTCTTTCAGCTAAAAAAAAGTACCAAATGTGTTTTTTTGTGTTGTGGCTGATTAAGTGTTAAGTTCCCCACCTATGAGCCATTTTCTCATTCATTTAAAGAGAAAGTGAGATTAAAAGCCTGCACACTGTGATAAGTGTCTCATTATGCTCTGGTGCACAAAGTGAATTAGAGAAACAACACAAATCCTCCAAGATTTTAGATTACAATGATGATTCAAGATGGATTCCTTCCTGTGTAAAATACCCCCAGTTCACCTCCTCAAGTAATTGTCATTTCCTTCCTGTTCTTTAAACGTTGTTTCACTTTGTCAAGCTCTCGAGGAGAGATTTCTTAATCCATATTTCACATCCTTGGCAGACCATGACTTAAGACATTTTGTGAGTCGCCTGGGCCCATTTTTCACTTTGGCACATGTTCAATCATGAAGCAAAACATCAACTGGTGTATCAATTACAACTCCACCGTCTTAAGCCCAAACCGCACTGCAGGCAACATCACAGAGTAAAAACAATCATCTTAAATTGAACAGCGTGATATGTCTTTGAGTTAAAAACCTGATTTCTAAAATAAAGGCACACCTGTGGAGTTATTACTAAACGTGACTTCAGGTCTTTGTCTTGGTTTGACAAAGAGTACGTGTCTGGTTTGAAATTATGATTCCTATTCATGTTATTTCTGTGTTTATACACATACCTTGACAACGTCCACGTCCGTCGAGCTGCAGGTCACCGAGTCGTCCACCTCCCTCACCTGTCCGTCGGTCTCCACGGTAACCAGCTTGATGGGCACTGCGACGCGTCGACCTGTAAGAATGGCCGTATTCACCACCTCTGTGTCCTACAGAGAGAAAGCGGGAGAAAGCTCCTTTTAAAATATATAAACAATGTATTCCGGTTCCCGCTCTTCCTGTTGGCGCACTGCATTACAGTAAATTCTGAAATGATCTGAAAATATTCAAAAGTTTAAAAAGGTAAATGGAGCCACTGAGGGGCAGAGTTGCAGGTCAGCGCATAGTTTAAGTGGGGGAGGAAGAGGCAAACTGTAAAGTGCTTTTTCCATCAAGGTAGAAGAGTTATATATTTATTACAATTAAGTTTAAATAAGTTTGTAATAATCTACAGTACACGTTTTGACTGAAGATTGTGACTGAATGAGAAAAAGCGATGGGAACAAAGTAACAGAGACCAGGGGAGAGTTTTTAAAAAAATGAAAGGAAAAATAAGAAGAGGTGATTATAAACCTCACGATTAATGTAATCAGCATGATTATATTTGATTAGATCCCTCCAACAAAAATAGCACAAACAAACCACACACACTCAGAGCGCTGTGTGCCCGCGTCAATCTTGATTATTTGGCATTGAGTTTCCAAGGGGGCATTTATTACCGCCGACGCACACACACAAGCGTGATTACAGGGTATTTCGCTGGGACCGACGGTTCTGGACGGGACGTGTGTATGTGAGTGTGTGTGTGTGTGTGTGTGTGTGCGTGCGTGCAGTTTGACTCTCGTGGAAATCAGCTGAGCACACAGGATGACAACAGAGGAGATGAAGAAGAAATATATAATGGTGCTTCATTGCGTATAGTTCACTGTGTTTCTCCAGAGAGAGTTTGCTTTGAAATTATTGTGTGCACCTCAGATTAAGTAATATTTGTGTGCGTTCTTTTAAAAAGTTAGGTAAGAAAGTCAGGATTTTTTTGCTGGCCCTAACTTTTGTAGTTTTAAGGCTTAAGGTTGAATGAGGGTTAGGTGTAAGCATGTAGGTTTAGGGGCTGGAGAGTGCATTACATCAGCAAGGACCTTACAAATACAGAGCACTTTTCAATACAGAAGTCAGATCCTTTCAAAGTCCTTTTAAAGTTCCAGTAAAAATTTGTAAAAATAAAAGTAAAAGTTCTATAATCTCAGCTCAATGATAGCAGCTCATGATAATTACATGAATAATTTAAAAAATAACATTGTACTGGTTATCACAGGAAAAATGAGAAAAGGAAATGTTCGACGCATGACCGCAGAATGAGTTCTTTGATGGATCTAATATAAAATCTCAGTCTGTAAAAAAACTAATTTTAATGTTAATTGAGTAAAACCTTTATTTTTCTCTGCAATGTAAAATGGAGTAAAAATAAGTGGAAAACAATTGTTAAGTATAATTGCCCCTAAACTTAAGTGTGCTTAAGTACTGTACTGGTCTTGAGGAAATGTATTTTCCACAAGTTTCAACCAGAAAACAGGAAAAAAACATGATACAAAAACAGTCATGGTGACAGAGCTGCGGTGCAAAATGCTATTATTCCAATCTGGAGCAACTATATATATATATATATATATATATATATATATATATACACACACATTTATACATACAAGACATTTTCAGACACAATTACGCATATAAAGCTTATATACAATAATACGAACAGGAGGAAGACTGACAAACAAACACAAAAACACAACAATATGCAAATAAAATGCATAAAAATAGCATATCATGGAAGGGATACACTGACAAATAACACAAAAATACACCTAACGAGATGCTGATGCACATACACACACACACCTGACACACATACAAGGGTTTAAGCGCATGTGACTGGTGAAAAGTTGCTCGATGCCCTATCCCTCTCTGCCACACACGCTATGTGACCTTTACTTAATGATCTCTCTCTCTTGCTCTCTCTCTCACACATTGACACACACACACACACACACACACACACACACACACACACACTTTCTTAATCTGTAATTCTCTTAGTTTTTGCTCCCTCCCTCTTACGCTCTGCTCAGTCTTGCCTGAAATCAGAAATAGATACTTTAGATATATAACACCGTTGAAGACAGTTACGCAGGTTGAAGGTGAGGAACAGGTGAAGAGGAGGAGGTGGAGGGGAAGTAGAGACAAACAGGATTAAAAGCATGGAAAAGATGAAAGAGGGAGCACAGGAGGGGGAGATGAAGGGCACAAGGAAAGTAGATTTAAATTAACGAGGAGATTTTTCTTCCGCCCTAAGGGGTGGAGAGCAGATGGAGGGATAAAAAATCAAAGAGGAAGAAGAGGACAAAAGATAACATGTGTTTATTTGTCTATATGTTTGTGTTAATACGTGGTCTATATGTGTATGTTAAGATGTATGTGTGTGTGAGTGTATCCCGGGGCAGGAGTGTCTTGGAAGCTATAGCTCAGATAACATCATGTTTACATCTCTGCTGTCTGCACCAGAGGGCAAAAGAAATGACAGCAACAAGGGGGAGACACAAAAAAGGGTTGTTGGATATCTCTGTATTCTATTGCGGTCTCCTGCAAAACCCTTCGAAAGGCTCAAAAAAAAAATTTAATAGAATTTTAACTTGCAAAAATTGGCAATTATATCAGATTATCTTACTCTGTGTATCGAGTTAGAGTTTCTGTTTATGTGAATCAAGGGTCCACAGGCAAAGAGAGTTGTATGTTGGAAGGTATCCAGTCCATTGGCTGACATGGCTCAAAGCACTGAATCCAACAAAAGTATAAACAACCACACGACACAAGCAAATGAAGACTCTGTCCTCACAAGGAAACAGAATTAAAGGAGTCTTAAGACAATAAAAGTTTCCATCGGTAAACGAAGTCAGTATCTCTCGAAATACCACAATCATGCAATCACAATGCTGAAACAGAGATAAACATCTTTCACATATTCACCTGCACCTATGACAAGAGTCCAACCTTACCAAATACCATATTCCTGGTGTGCTTATCTATTTTTACCGTAACCCTAAAACTACCGTTATCTTGTATCTGTGTCATTTACATCTATTGTTAAGTGGTGACCTCTAGTGGCTGTAGTAAGTATTACAGCTGCAAAGGAGGAAGTGAGGTAAAGTTTGAAAGAGTGAAAAATCTGTAAAGGGGAGGAGGTTAGGGACAGTCTGGTTAAGTTCATGTCAAGTGTGAAACCAGAAGTCAACAGTGAGTCCTTTCAACTTACTAATTTAGTGTAGATACATAACGTATATAAGATACACTTTACTTAGTTAACATAGGTTTGTTTGTAACGGACGTTACAGAAGTAATGTAGTGATTTTAACCCAAACCACAATGTCATCCTAAACCTAACCAAACTGCAACCATACAACGAAAGTCCAGTATGTGTCACTGTTAGGCTGCAACAATAATAAAATTGTCTTGGGAACGGCGATATCGGTGGTTTTGGGAGCTGCTGATAATCAACCTATTCAGTCGTATGAGGATGTGTTGGTGTTGTGCACGACTTTCGGTGTGTGCACTGCAGATATGTTTTGTACTTAATGGACTGAAATAGCAGAAGATTACTGCTTGGAAAATCGAGTAACATGGATAGATTTAAGGAAATGGAGAGCTAAAACTGAGTCCAGGATTATGATTTCATTATAATAGCAATATCAACATTAAAAAAATGCAAATGTAATCATTACCATAACTAAATCTGACACATTGCTGGTTTAATTGTAGTTCTGTTTTTTTTTTTTTTGTCCAAGTGCTCTTCAGGAGAAAAAAACATTCATATGGGCTTTGACCAGTTCTGGTTAGTGGGCGACCCCACACCTGTTCAGCCACAGCCAGCTTTAATATTTTGTGAATAAGTGCGGACGAAATTTGCTGTGCCACTTCAGTGTGATTGAACCTGAACACCAAATCGAGAGGGATGCTGTGACACAGGTTAAACATACATTGGCTATCTATTTGCATGGGTCAACTGGCATCAGCTGACCTGGGTACCTAACCCACCCTCCAAGCTGGGTTGAACATGAGTTAGCAGTCAGCCGCCTTTGGAGAACAAGCATTTCTAATTGGCATGCAGAGGTAATTGAATTATATTCGTGTTTAATCATAATTTAACTCCCTGAGGAGAGAGAGAGAGTGAGAGAGACAGAGAGGGGCTCCAAAAGTGCAACCCAAGCAGCCACGGTACACCAAAGCACAGTATCGCATGTATTGAATCAGAACACCTGCCCGGCTTGTTCATTTTACAACAAGCAGCCTATCATCGCAAGTGCCTTATTAAACTTTATGTTAATAACGACTTCAGTTTACCAGCAAATGCGAAGGTGAATCACAGAGAGCAGAGAAAAAGAGAAGAGACAGAGAGAAGGGAGCAGAGTGAAAAAAGAGACAAAGCAGAACAAAATTAGAAAAGTAGAGAGAAAGAAGAAAAAAAAAACAGATAAAAACACAGCAGGATGAGGAATATTAGAGCGAGAGCAAAGGAGACAGTAAGAGAGACAGAGGGAGAAAAGGAGAGAATTTCATGCCTGTCCAAGGGAATTATTAAGTGGCTCGTCAACAACTGGCTCCCTACTGCCTTCAAAAGCTGCTCCATACTGCACTGAGATAAGCTCAGAGTGTATGTGTGTGTGTCTGTGTCAACGCCTGTGTGCGTGTGTGTGTGAGGTCGTGTGTGGCAAGCATTGCTATGTATGAATGAATATGTCTTTGTGTGAGTTCATGTAGGCTCCTGCGCACACCTGTGTGTATGCTCGAGTGAGTCGGATGCCGGAAGAAAAAGGGAGCATTAGAAGGAAAAAGTGTGTGTGTGTGTGTGTGTGCACCCGGTATGCACTGACAGACACGTTTGTGTGTGCATGTCGCAAGAAAAGAAATGGAGTTCAGGAAACGGCCTTTCTCTGCAGGGAAGCTTATCCATGCATGTATGTACGAGTGTGTGTGCCCTGCGAGGTGTGTGTGCGATTTGAAGTGAATCAACTAGAGCGAGACCACCCATCTCTCACACACACACACACACACACACACACACACACACACACACACACACACACACACACACACACACTGTTGTAAAAGAGTTGACACAGTGAAAAAACTGGGGCTTTTTGCTCTTCTGTACAAATTCAATTCCAACTGTGACTTACAATAAGAGTATGTAAGCAGTTTCATTCTGTCTCTCCCTCCTTCTGTCTGTCTATCACTCCCTTTTCTCGTTTTCTCTGTCTCTGACTCTCTTTCTTCTACACACATATGTGCTCACACACGCAGGAATCTCCTCCAGTCAAAATGGAAGTACGGCCATCTAGTCTTTGACTGTGTTTCTAGCAAATGCACACAGACATTAGCACGTACGTACACACACACACACACGCACACAATATATCTACCCTATCTCCTGTTCTGTCCATTTCTTAAATTGTCAAGTTTCTCATTTGGGGGGAAATTGCTTGGAACATATAAGAGTTTCCTTTTGCTCTTACTCTGACCTTTTCACCACAGTCTGATAATAAAAAGCACCGTGGCCTTGGGCTTAAACATTTCCAGCTTCTTCTGGTACCTCTATTGAATGAATTAAAAGAATTGAGAAGTTCTTTTTACATGCAGGTAAAATCTTCTTTCAAATGAGTTAAAATAAGCTGGGCATATTTGGCATTTTGCCTGTAAAATGATTAGAAAAAGACATCTCTTAACTTGCCTACAGTCGTTTTCACACCTTTAAACCGTGCAATGCCTTCTGCTTGCAGAGCGTCATGTTGCGAGAGACTGCACATGCACTTGTTTCAACACAATTACATGATGTTTAAGTGTGTTTATCACAGGTAGGGCACATTGCGTTAAAATTAAAAGCAATCAATAAATCAATTTCTGTCCCTCTGGCTACATTGCCTGCTTCATCATCAGCATTGTCATTTGCATGCTGAAACACGCACACATACAGACACGCTCCGTTGAAACGAAGCCACCAAATCACCTAAAAATACATCACAGCCACTTAATTTATCAATATATCAACCAATTAGCTGAATGGGCAAATTGCAAATGGACTAAGTGGCTTTTTTTTAAACAGGAAGTTAACAAATAGCCGCCGGTAGAAGACAGTAAGAGCAATTTGATCCAGACCTTGCCCTTATGTTTGCATTTCTCTGTGTATTTGCAATTTACACATGCAGTGGAGGAACAACATTGAAGTCCTGTATTAAATGTGTAACTCTGTTGATCTCTTAACCAAGTAAAACCTTTGCTACAAAACTAAAAAACCTTCCCTTATGTCTTGACAGGAGAGCTATATACAAGTGGGCCACAAGTTAAGTAACAGTTTGAGGGAGAGCAGTAAAATTGGATGGTTTATTGAGTGTTTGACCAGGGGCAAAGCAGTGGAATACTAAATAGATTCAGTTCAGTATGTACAGTATATGAGAGGGCAGGGCAGAATATAAAGAAACATAAAGAAAGCAAGAGTGTGTGAGTGTGTGTGTGTGTGTGTGTCAGAGAGAGACAGCCACGCAAAAATACAGTACATAACACATCTGTACTGAGAGGCAGAAGGTTAGAAAAAGAAAAAATGACTTGCATACATATGCGTATGTTGTTTATTGCATCATATATGACTCTAATAAAGCAATAAAGTCAGTGAAGGTGTGCATGTGTGCAAATCAGATGTTCAGCGTGGTAATGCTCCAATTCCTTTTTTTTACGGCTGGCTTAACACATTAATTGAGGTTGTTTCAAGCTGGCTAATCTTGCTGCTTTGATATAAACTTGGTCTACATTTACTGTAGACTATACCTGGAGCATACAATAACAACTGCATGCATAAAAGCACATAAGAAGTATCAGACTAATGAGGCATTTTCAGTATAGAAACATTTATTTTGACTTTGTTTGTACAACACAGATATATTGACACAAATAACTGACTGGCCCTTGACTTTATTTTTACATATTTAATCTTTTTATTTTCTCTTAAAAGCGATTTTTCTCTGTCTCACTCTCTTGCCACATCTGTCCAAACGGCATGTGTACAAAGTGTTTTCTGTGTGTGCTCACGTGTGTGGGTGTGTGTGTGTCAGGGCTCAGCTGTGAAAGGAAAATTGGTTGAAGGCACTTAGCTGCGATTTACTACAGACCCATTAAACGCATCAAGTGTATCACACTTTCTGTGTGTGTGTGTGTGTGTGATTGCTTCTATGTTACGTGTTGTGTGGCTCTGGACAGTATTTTAGGTTTAACTGCCTTAATGTACTGCGCATGCTGACTGTAAGAAGTCCATGTACTCACATTTACACACAATCAAGTGCATTAGGAGACTGACAGTTCCCACGCAGCTGTTTTGAATGCACATATTTTATGTAAACTGTGACAAAAACAAAAACCTGCAGTGGTATTGTCTGGGATAAAGTCAATGAATTCCCTTTGTGGTCCCCCAGATGAATGTCAAATCAATCAAACAGTGCTTAATTTCAAATAACTTGCAGTGTTTCCCACACATATGTTTTACTTGGGGGGTCTGCCCAGGTATATTAATGGCCTCACAAGCACTATGTAATGTAGGACTACTCTGAAAGCAATTCTGAGGAAAGATAGTTGAATTTTGAATCTCATTCTCAGGCTGTCGTCCCCAACGCTACAAGTACAAAGCCATTCGTAACTCATATTTTTGATCTGTTAAAGTTATGGTTAAAAAAGGACGCAGAACTATGTGGTTAAAGTTTGGGAAAGCCCATCTTTGTGTTGTGCATACGAATGATCAGTACTTTCGTGAATCTCTTGTAGACAGCGTCCACAATACTCATATTCCACGTAAATAATTTTGAGACATATGAAAGAGAGCAAGTCATATAACATGTTTAACATTATTGGGTGTGTTCAACTGGCAGTTCACTTGGAAAGTTTCACCACCGACAAAAAGAACTGGTGGTTTTGAAAAACAGGTGGTGCAGCTTTAATACTGTGTGCCCCTATCCCTTACTAACTGAAGAGCAGTAACAGCTTTAAAGTTAAACAGCTAAACTTTTATCTCCATTATCTCACTACAGTATTCTCTTGGTACAGGAATACAGCAGAAAATTAAGTTTGCCTAGTAGCCAGAGGCAAGTGATTTAGACAATGGAAAGAGTTTAAAGAAGTTAAAGTTAAGAAAAGAGAACTGTAGCTTTCAAAAGATTCAAAAGTGTCCAACCTTCCAACCTTTGGCCTAAGCATCGTTGAATCAGATACTACCTTTGGGGAAAAAAAACAACAACTTTAAGCATTTACTTACTTTGCTGACCGTTGTCAAGTGCCTACTACAAATTATTTTACGTTACGCATGCTAGTTCTGTTCCTTTACCATCTCTCTTGTTGGAGAGAGTCTTGAAGAGAAGTCCTGAAAACAGCTTGTTTTTTGCATTTGGTCTTGTTGAAGTAAATGAACTTCGACTTCAACAGATATTGTGATTCAGCAGAGCGGCCGCCCGCTGCCACAAAAGTCAATACTGTTTACTAAAATAATTAGAGACTGGCTTTCTAATGTGCAAACTGTTGTATCATCAATATCTCATCAATTCTTTACGTCCATGAACACGGACTAAGCCTGCATATGTGTAAACCAGAATGTAGCTGTGTTTGAAAGAACAAATCACACATAAACTGGATGTGTGTTGAAGTAAAAGTGGACTGTGTGTCTGATGCAGCAAATCTTACACACCTCTCTTCAAAAGAGCACCATACCAGTCAGCTGCAAAACCAAACACAAATTGTCATGCCATGGTAACTATGATTAAGTTTTTTTCTTGACTTCATCTCAATTGTTTGACGAAGCCATACATTAGGCCTGATAACTTTTCATTTAAAACAATTGAAAAGGTGAGGCAGCAACCCAATCACCAGCATACATGTTGGCAATGTAGATATCTGCAAAACGCATATATGCTGAAACTTTACATTTCTTAAGTTGCAACATTATGTTTTTTTAAGTCAGTTTTCTTTTTCTATGTTTTGACAATGCTATGCTTACGATCTGGTTAGGTTGAGTCATAAAACCCATTTTGTCTGAACAAACACAGCTGGAATTGTTCAGTGGTCTCCTTTAAAACATCCAGTGTCACGTTTAAAATTTAAAAAAATGTTGAAACGTGCCTGGATTGGCACCTTTCATGTCTGTAACTGCACCACCATCCCCTCCACCTCCCGATATTAAAGTCAGGTCACATGTAATGTGAACGTGATATGAGCTGTTTTTTAGAAATGTCAATGTGTTACGTAGCCTATGACACATATAAATGTAAATTTATCAGTGTTTGTGCCGCTGCCAACATTTTATCCTGGCAACTTGGCTGCAGGCAGTGACTTCGAATAGCTCAGCTGAAGCCACATTAAGAAATACTACACAAGAGGGTGTGCTTTCACATAATTTGTGGCGTGACAGTGATGTGTGGTGCAAAATTTTAAGAAAAACTTGTTTTGGTCTTAATGAGCATCTTAGGTAACAAAAATAAATAAACATTTGATTTCCTGTTGAATATATTAAATTCCGCTGCAATGTGAACACAGCATGTTCAAAAAACCGACTGAGTGAGAGGAAGGTGGAGGAAAATGACAACGATGATGAAAAGAAGAAGAATGCGGCTTGAACATTGATAGGGAAGTGAGAGAAAGGAAGAAAGATCACAGAGTCAAGAGACGGGAAAAAAAGACAAAAGAGCACCTTACAAATATTGAAGAAGAGAGGGAATGACGGAGTAAAAGCAAAACAGGAAATGAGGGATCCGGAGGTCTAAATTCTGAAGAGGAGGAGGAGAAAAAGTGGGAGAGGTGGGAGGGAGAGAGACAGATGAGGGAGGTGACAGCTGGGCGAGCTGCCTAGACAAGATAGAGGTTTTGGACTGTGTGTGTGTGTGTGTGTCTGAGTATGTGTGTGTGTGATATGTCAGGGATAAATGGCTATTATCACTATGACAATGTTAATTACAGCCAGACTATTAGGCCCGAGGAGTGCCGGCTCATTTATTTGGCTGCAATACAGTTGTGTGTGGGTGTGTGCATGTTTGAGTGTGCGCCTAGGCCGTTTTTTTTTCATATTTCTGAGTGTATATGTGTGTGTATTTGACTGTGTGTGTATGTGTGTATATTTGACTGTGTGTGTGTGTGTGTTTGTGCGTGTGTGATCGCATCAAATCTATTTGTTAGACAGAGTAATTACTTCAGGCTTTGGCCAAACGCTGAAATGTTTCTTGTGATCTATAAGACTTCAGACTAATCATTACGAACTGAGCGGCAGCCAAATTTCCACTCTTTCATTGGGAGTTATTTTAAGACTTTTATAACCCATGTGTCTCCCTATGGAATCAAAAGATTATTATTAATGGTGTGAAGGATTTTTTTTTTTTTTTTGCCCCCACAGATCTCCCTGGGAAATTATTCATTGAGTTTGTATGTTTTCATCACACGTTCACAAATTAGAGCTGGCAAATATGCAGTGAAAGATAATGTAAAGGCTAATAAACAAGGTGTTATGTGTGGGATCACAGCAAGGCCTAAAAATGTTAAACTTGTGAAATCAAAGGAAGAAATAACCTCACAGTTTGTATTTTTATGTAACCTGTTTTTGTGGTCTGCATAAATGCATTCATCAGTCTTGATTCAGGGTGAATGATGGCTCTGTCTCAGCCACTCCGCCCCCCTG
Source organism: Pagrus pagrus (assembly GCF_965226575.1). Lineage (NCBI taxonomy): Eukaryota > Metazoa > Chordata > Actinopteri > Spariformes > Sparidae > Pagrus > Pagrus pagrus. The sequence goes on along the minus strand of NC_140192.1, from coordinate 12,801,116 downwards.
TCACTTGTTTCTGCACAGTGTGAGTTTTGTTTGTAGTTAGCACCTACATTACAGCTGACAAACTGCTACAGACCTGGGATTTGTATTTACAACAGTGGTGTTGCACTCAGAAACTGTAGGGGGCGCCAAGTCCCACAAAATGCCGATTTCTACATAATGTTGCTTTAAAATTCAGTGTTAAGGAAGCAACAGAGCGCATGGATTTTGTCTTTACAGCTTAGTCTGACAACAGGTGACAGGAATATTTTCCATCATTGACAAAACATTTTTAATAATGACGGAAAAATCTGAAGGCTGTCTATCATTAGAACACCGGAGGAGACCTAACCCAACGTTACTAATTTACACTTCACTGTCAATAACCACATGTAAACTACCTGCAGTAGACTCACTTTGCAATCTGAACGCGATGGGGAGCTACAGACTGGAGTCTTCCCATGGAAGTGAGGGGCTGCCTTGACATTTAAACTCGTGGCTCAAATAGTGGCAGCAGCTGTTTTTGTAGTGCTGACAGTACTGTAGAAGTGACCACATGGGCGGTGTCTCTGTTGATTTTTCCTTTACATGCCCTTATAAATTCATAGTCCGTAAGTTTTTTTCTATGTATTAAATGTCATTGTGATTGAGTTGCTTTTTTCAACTGGTTAAACTTACAATGCCATAAAACAGGCCATTCTCTAGACCATAAAAAAAATAAAATAAATCACAACGATGGGTTAAAACAGATTATGAAGGAATTTTTATGCTCCTGTCCATTAAAATGAGGGACACTGAGAAAGTCTAAAGCAACCTCTGCTACCAACACATCTAAGGCTCACCAATTAGCATGTGATAATTGGTTTGTTTAATCAGTACAAAAACAGAAATGCTAAATATTTGTAGTTAAATGCCTACAGCAGCCAGGTGAAGTGGCTTTACAGAATCTTCATATGGTGAGTAAATGGACCACGGACACAACGGTCATTTAATTCAGCATTAATTAGTAAAAATGGTTATTCCTTAAGTCAACAAAAGTTTATAGAGAACTGATTAAAAATCAATTAGCTAATCAGCTTAGCTCTTGCGACGTGAATCTGTTGATCATGGAGAAAATAAAAATAAACTCTATCAAATAAAATATGGAGGTTTAGGTTGTTTTTAAAATCCTGTGACTTTGAAAGTTCCCTTAATTATTTTTCATTTTATTATCATTTTCATTGTAGTGTGTGTAGACATATAATACACTCCCACATAACATTTCACTGAAACTGCCAACACTTTGGTGTATATGTCAGTGTCTATTGGGGATAATTGCATGAACTAGGCAAAGCACAATGTGCGTAGGAGTACAGGACTGATGAGAGCTGAGAGCTGAGAGCAGCCGCGGATGGGAGGGCGTTTTTTTTGAAGGTGCTGTTGATCCTTGTGTGACTAATTCAACCACACACTGCCTGATGAAACATGTCCAATTGGTAACTTCAAGGTAATAAACACCCAGCTGGTGGGTGGACAACAGTGTGAGACTCTGATTGTATCAGGTTACATCCCAAGTGTGAATGTGTGCACTCGGGTGAATTTTCAGTCGGATGCTGTTGAAACAGAGCATTTGTGCTGAGGTAACCTTCCTCACAGCTACTGAAAACAACCATTGTTATCCATCCCTGTGCTTCAAAGTCACAGTAAATAACTTTTACTTCCATGACGTGACGCATTTCAGAGTGAAACAAAGTCGGCCCGTGTGTGAGAATATACTGTAGGTAGGTTTGAACCAAATCTTTTAGATTTGATTGGTAAAACTCAGGTGTAAGACTCAAGTCTGTTTGAAGGCGTGTGCATGAGACTGACAGGACATGTCATACAGTTATGACTGTTGCCACCAAGTGTAATTCATAACTTTGTCTCTGTTATGAAAACCTGATATTAACCAAGAGAACATAACCTTTCATGAACATGTCACAGCAGGCCTAATTATCAAAGCATTAAGCTTTATGTGCTAACAATACGTTATGTTAACGAAAAACAGCATCTGAAAAACCAAGGTGCTTTTCTTGCCAGGTTTGGCTCCTGGCATGCCTGAAGCTCAGACAGCTAATAGGAGCAATAGCTTCATGGCTAATCAAGCTAACTAGCTTATGATATGTTGAAGCAGGAAACATATCTATTGCCAATTTAAGCACCAGGTACATCTCCCTAAATTACCTTGATACTTACACCCTGTTGTTGAATTGGCCATGTAAAATTTAATGACATCTTAATAAGTCGAATTGCAGGATTTTAGCTGAGGTCAACGAAATTATTCTCGACGCTGTTAAAAAAACAGCATTTGACAGTGTAATAACACAAAAAGACATTTTAATGACCGGCCCACATTTTACCACTGTAGTCGAGGTCATAAAAAAATATTCATGACACAATTATAATGGTTAACACATAAAACTAAATACTTTCCTGAGTTTCATAATCATTCCTGCTTTTGACATTGATGATTGTGACGATGATTATTTTAAGGTTATGTTGTCTTAGCTAATGTCAGGTTCTCATAAGACAACAAAGACATTGCTGTCGAGGCTAATTTCAAGTTAATCTGACATAGTTGACAGTCATGCACAGAAACATCAAAAAGACCCCTTCATGTTTATGACAGGTGTCATGTTAGTCTCATGCACACCCCTTCATTTAAAGAGTAATAGTTTAATTAGATTGAAGGGAAAAAAAGGATGCGTGACCTTGACACTATGATGTGGAGCTGTAGTGGGAACAGAAGATGTAGAAGTGTGTCAGTGATGTTGTAAAGATTTTCACTGACTCGCTCCCTCTAGAGAGTCAAGTGTACCCTAAACCTCCTCACCTCTGCAGCCAATGTTTTGTCGTCCCTCCCTGTCCCACCTCCCTGTCCGTCACATCACTAATTGCAGCTGCTAACGAGCCTTGGGGGGTAGCTGGAGTCAATCACCCTGTTGCTGGGGCAATTAGCACACACCTAACCTACTTCCCTCCTGTCCCACTGCCAGCGTGGAAAAGCACAGGTTGACATTGAGGACAAACACTCCATCACATGCAAACGCAAAGCTTCAGCTTGTGCTCACATCACAAACACACCTATACGCACAGAGGTGCTAATGGGGCCAAAAGGATAAGTCTTCTTGGGGACAATGTTTGGATTTGCCCTTGGTAATTATGCACACAGCTAATTAGAGCAGCTAATTAGCTGGTGGTGGAGACTGGTGGTGTTTAAAGCCTTTTCTGAAACACCAATTATCAGGGAAAATGTAGGTGGAATAACTCTGGGTGTTTGGGAGCACCTAGAGTTTTTGTCTGCTTATTCTGAGTTACATGTTTTCTTGTATTTTTGTTTTATTTATGTATTTTGATACAAGTGTTAATTTGTTGGGTTATGATATTGAACTACCTTTAAGTAACGAGATTTACATGGAATAGCAGTAAATTGTTAAATTTAAAAAAATGTCTCGAACAAAGATGTTATTTACTTTTATCTTGCCAACATAATTACATTTAACCTACATACATTTTACAAATTGAACACAAATGTATGATTATTTGTGATTTCCTTTTTTGATGAGATAAATGTAAGTAAAAACTATTTCATAAATGTCCCATAACTTATATTTAAATTGATGTTTCTTTGAAAGGTGCAATATGTAAGACTTTTAATTGATTTTTTTTTTTTAAATGAACTAAAATTATCAACATACTGTGCAGAAATAACAGTTTTGAAGTTATGATGTACATGGGTTATGGATATCTACTGAAGTTAGCATGCTAACCAGTTAGCCCCAGCCCATCTGAGTCCAAAGCTTCTGTGATAGCAGTGTAAGCCACACACAGTCCCCTGGTGCTCCCAGCTCCCAGTTTGGACCGCTAGATGAAAGGCTAACTGAGCTAACTAGCTAAGGGCAGGTACAGTTAACAGCAGTTAGTAGTTTCCCAGGTGATATGCCCTGTGTTTGGTTTGAGTGTGAATTAGACAGGTAGCCAATTCTTACATGTTGCACCTTTAAAGGTCTAGAATGAGTCCTTCATATCAACAGATCCACCAGGTCCTCTTCCAAACAATGTCTGGTTTGTGCATTTGGGCTACTGTACAAACATGGTGGTGCAACACAGCAAACACTGGCTCAAGAGAGGGCGTATCATTTTTTTTTTTTACATTACTTGAAGGCCACCGTAGTTTCTCCTCCACGCTTCAAGAGAAGGGTGAGCGATGGGGTATTGAGTTGGTTGCAATCTGCAACCTCACCACTAGATGCCACTAAATCCTACATACCAGAACATTAAGTATACAGTATATTCAAATGTAAATACATTAAAGAAAGACCGTATCTCCAAATGGCTTTGATGTTTTAATCAACTTATTTGGATAACAGATCATGTCATAGAGATCCATTTTCCTTCAAGCACCGCTCACTGATGTTATGTGAAGTGTTGTTGCACAAAGACTTGAAAATGAATACATTAAAGAGTAATGCCTTTTATCATTTTGTATTATTAAGACTCCTTGACTGTAAACCCTGCATACATTACTTGGCGTTTTCGGTTTTTCGCCATCTAAAAAAAACATTTAATTTGTAGTGTTGTGGCACTTAGGGCAAGTAGAAATGGATGAGCATCAGCTAAATGTCTGAAATACAAAATGTAAATGTAAAAAGCAGCTGACGTATGGCTTTCCTATTCATAAATTTATGGAAAAAAAAAACTGTAGGGAGAGAGAGATGGTGGGGAAAGGTAAAGAAAGACAGGAAAGGATGGATAGAGTCAGCGAGGGAAGGAAAGGATGGAAAGTGGGGGAGGTAAAGAAAGAGAAATTAAATGGAGGGGGGAGGCGACTGTAAGAGGAGGGAGTAATTTGGCAAAGTCAAATTGAGAGAGGGAGAGACGAAGAGATAGAAGACGAGGGAGGAGGGATGAAGACATTTGGTAGATATGAAAGCTAACAGCCCATCCAACCACAGACACACACACACACACATACACACACACTCTTGCAAAGATCCCAGGGAGAATTGTACTTTCAATTTCCAGACCCCTAATTGCATTAGAACTGCCCTGCTCTCGTCTCCTCTCTCTCTCTATTTCCTCTGTGCTGCCCAGGACTTCCAAGGGACTATTACATGGTGCTCTGCACCTCCGCTGGGTCCTCCTCTTTCTCTCCATCGTTCACTCTCTGTAGTACTCTCACTCTCTCTCCCCTCTGCGCCCACTTCTACCATTTTAGCTTGTCTAATTTCCTCCCCCTCGTGCTCCCTCTTTCTATGCCCTCTCAATGTCTCCGTCCTTCTTTCGCTTTGTCTCCATTTTTCACCTTTTATCAATTAGTCAAACCCCTCCCTCCTTATCGTCTATTCTCTTTCCTGCCCACGTCTATCAGTGTTACGTCTTTTCCTTTTCTTCCTCTTCTTTTCCCGCCCCCTCGTCCTGCATATTTCAAACCAGTAATTTGTTTTCTCTCTCTGTAACCATATCAGTCGGTGTGTTGGTTTCTCACCCGCTTCTTGTATTTAAGGTTAACTTCTCTTGGTTTAATAAGTTAATTAATCCGTGTGGCAGCAGTTGACCTACATCTTAAAATAATTAGGGTTCGTAGTAAGAGCGTCATCAGTGTAAACTCCAAGCTATCGCCCTGGTGGCAAGAGTCTCCTCTTCGTGTTCGATCACTGCTGATGTACACTTGAGCACAGCTGCACCACAGCGCTGCCTTAGTGGTCCATGAGGACACTGTGGTTAGTCTAAGCAGCTCCCGGGTGGGATTAAATGTGATTGAGCATGAAGGAGGCTCTTCTCAGTTTCTGATCTCATTCAAAAGTCAAATCTTGTCAGAAAATGAGAGCTCTTTGTCTCCCTACGTTTCTCCATTTGTCTCAGTTTATGTCCCCTCGCTCTCTGGTAGGAGTTCCCTCATTTTCATTCAGACCTCCTAAATTTCAGTGGGTTTTATGTGGGTTTCCATTCCGACTGAAAACTACAGTGGGTGATTGTACTTTATGGTTTCTCACCCTCTCTAAAAATTAAACAATTTTTTTCTGTTGGATTTAAAACCCACCATGCATCCCTCTTTCCTGCGTGACTCATCGCTCACCTACACTGAATTAGGTGAGATCACAAATGCCCCCATGTGGGAAAAAAGTTGCCCTCTTGGATGTTCTTTGCTGGATAGAACATGATAGAGTTCCCTCTAAAGTGCCCTTTATGGGGTTAGTTCAGTGGGGAAACTCAAGTCTGCTGGATAATTATTCTAAATGGTTACATGCAGTGGAAAAAGTGGTTCCCTGTGTGTTTTTGTCAGTCACATATTAAAATAAATTTAATCTTAACAAGGTTTTTGAGCTGTTTCCGTCATGATGTTGGTATTCAGTTTACCAGGTTATAGTTTACAGTTTTATTTTGTAAGGCTGATCAGCTTTTTATTAAAACTCGCTTTTTGTTCCACCATCTGCCCGCCTGAAGTCTGCATTTGCTTCTTTTTTTTTTGCTACAACTCGACAGTTTCAAATTAATGCATTACCACTGTCTTTGTGCTGGTGACCCTTTACAAATTACATACTGTGTTTTAAAGTCATGCGTTTGCTCACTCCTCGACATCACTGGTGTTTTCCTCACAAAGTTCTTTGAGGGGAAGTTTTCAGAAACATGTCTGTTCAGACATTACTGGCAACAAAGCAATGGGGACTGCATTGCTAAAGACACAATGAGTTACAGGGGTTTGCTTGAAGCTGACTGGCATTTGCATTATATCAGGCGGATGTCTTGTGCAGCTTGAAAATCTACAGAGAAGCGAATGTGTCTTCCTCTTTATACACAATGCCAAAGGCACACGTGCCTTTATCTTGCTGGGTTTATTGACTTTTCATGCATCTGCGTCCTCTTTTTTTACATTTAGTTTGAAAGT